>NW_025746869.1:42500-77500 GCF_021184085.1 Oncorhynchus gorbuscha
TCCCTCTCCCTCTACATGCTGGTCTCTTGGCCCTCTCACCCTCCCTCCCTCTCCCTCTACATGCTGGTCTCTTGGCCCTCTCTCCCTCTACATGCTGGTCTCTTGGCCCTCTCCCTCTCCCTCCCTCTGGTCTCCCTCTCCCTCTCCCTCTCCCTCTCCCTCTCCCTCTCCCTGCTGATCTCCCTCTCCCTCCCTCTCCCTCTCCCTCTCCCTCTCCCTGCTCCCTCTCCCTTCCCTCTCTCTCCCTCTCCCTCTCTCCTCTAGATGCTGGTCTCTTGGCCCTCTCACCCTCCCTCTCCCTCTCCCTCTACATGCTGGGCTCTTGGCCCTCTCATCCTCCCTCTCCCTCTCCATGCTGGTCTCTTGGCCCTCTCAACCTCCCTCTCCCTCTACATGCTGGTCTCTTGGCCCTCTCACCCTCCCTCTCCCTCTACATGCTGGTCTCTTGGCCCTCTCACCATCCCTCTCCCTCTACATGCTGGTCTCTTGGCCCTCTCACCCTCCCTCTCTATCTACATGCTGGTCTCTTGGCCCTCTCACCCTCCCTCTCCCTCTCCCTCTACATGCTGGTCTCTTGGCCCTCTCACCCTGACGAGGGGCCGGTGGCTCCCACTCATCCCAGCTCTTCTCTGTACTGGCACCCAAACGGAGGAACAAGCTTCCACAGAACTTCAGGACAGTTGAGCCGCTGCCCACTTGTTTTCTGAAAACGTACCTCTTCAAACAGCGTCTAAAATAATCCCCCGGCGTTGTTGTCTTGTCTTACCAGCTGTGACTTCCCTGATAGCTGCTTTATGGGGGAAACATTAGAATGACTTCCCTGATAGCTGCTTTATGGGGGAAACATTAGAATGACTTCCCTGATCTTTATGGGGGAAACATTAGAATGACTTCCCTGATCTTTATGGGGGAAACATTAGAATGACTTCCCTGATCTTTATGGGGGAAACATTAGAATGACTTCCCTGATCTTTATGAAACATTAGAATGACTTCCCTGATCTTTATGGGGGAAACATTAGAATGACTTCCCTGATCTTTATGGGGGAAACATTAGAATGACTTCCCTGATCTTTATGGGGGAAACATTAGAATGACTTCCCTGATAGGGGGAAACATTAGAATGACTCCTATGGGGGAAACATTAGAATGACTTCCCTGATCTTTATGGGGGAAACATTAGAATGACTTCCCTGATCTTTACGGGGGAAACATTAGAATGACTTCCCTGATCTTTACGGGGGAAACATTAGAATGACTTCCCTGATCTTTACGGGGGAAACATTAGAATGACTTCCCTGATAGCTGCTTTACTGGGGAAACATTAGAATGACTTCCCTGATCTTTATGGGGGAAACATTAGAATGACTTCCCTGATCTTTATGGGGGAAACATTAGAATGACTTCCCTGATAGCTGCTTTATGGGGGAAACATTAGAATGACTGTGACTGTGACCCAACTCACTCTGCGACCTGAAGACGAACACACTGTCAGTCATTAAGGATAAGAGCTGCTGATACATCAAATGTCAATGTAAGATAGAAAAAACATTGTCCTGAAATTGGATCATTACATTATCACCTGTTTACACTGAGTTGAAGGAAAGTAATAGTCCTGGTTGGGTGATGCAGTATATCTCACTCTAACTAACATAGTAATGGTCCTGGTTGGGTGATGCAGTATATCTCACTCTAACTAACATAGTAATGGTCCTGGTTGGGTGATGCAGTATATCTCACTCTAACTAACATAGTAATGGTCCTGGTTGGGTGATGCAGTATATCTCACTCTAACTAACATAGTAATGGTCCTGGTTGGGTGATGCAGTATATCTCACTCTAACTAACATAGTAATGGTCCTGGTTGGGTGATGCAGTATATCTCACTCTAACTAACATAGTAATGGTCCTGGTTGGGTGATGCAGTATATCTCACTCTAACTAACATAGTAATGGTCCTGGTTGGGTGATGCAGTATATCTCACTCTAACTAACATAGTAATGGTCCTGGTTGGGTGATGCAGTATATCTCACTCTAACTAACATAGTAATGGTCCTGGTTGGGTGATGCAGTATATCTCACTCTAACTAACATAGTAATGGTCCTGGTTGGGTGATGCAGTATATCTCACTCTAACTAACATAGTAATGGTCCTGGTTGGGTGATGCAGTATATCTCACTCTAACTAACATAGTAATGGTCCTGGTTGGGTGATGCAGTATATCTCACTCTAACTAACATAGTAATGGTCCTGGTTGGGTGATGCAGTATATCTCACTCTAACTAACATAGTAATGGTCCTGGTTGGGTGATGCAGTATATCTCACTCTAACTAACATAACCACCACTTGGTCCTGGTTGTATAATGCATTATATCTCACTCTAACTAACATAGTAATGGTCCTGGTTGGGTGATGCAGTATATCTGTTTCCCAAAAAAGCTCTGAATGAGGTTAGTGTTAAAGAGTGTTGCTGCCCACATCACACACACAGACACAGACACAGACACAGACACAGACACAGACACAGACACAGACACAGACACAGACACAGACACAGACACAGACACAGACACAGACACAGACACAGACACAGACACAGACACAGACAGTCACAGACACAGACACAGACACAGACACAGACACAGACACAGACACAGACACACACACACCCACACACAGCTCTGCCCACATCACATTTGCGTTGGCCAATTACCTGGAGAAAGGTGGTTAGCCCTCCACTTTCCTCCACACACACACACACACACACACACACACACACACACACACACACACACACACACACACACACACACACACACACACACACACACACACACACACACACACACACACACACACACACACACACACACACACACACACACACACACACGTGCTTAGCCCTCCACTCTCCTTCACATCCTGGGTGTTAATGCAGAGTAGTTCCAATCAAGAGCCAGACTCTCTCACCACTCAACATTCACACCAGGGTACTAATGTAGAACTCTACGAGAGCTGCCATCACCATCGCCATCAAATCAAGCGGTGGTTTATTTCAATATGTATGAAACGTTGCAGGCGAATAGAGAGTCGAGGAGGTCAGTTTAGCACTACCTACTGATGCCTCTGTGGTGCTAGGACATAGAGTTGGACAGAGGGCAAATATTCACTTCTTTGAGGTGCCTCTATCCAACTCTATGTTCCCGGATGCGCTGAACCAGGATTGGATTGGACAGCGGTGTGTGTGACGTCATAGAGGAGGGCAGGAACTGTGTCTATGCTTGTTTGTTTACCTCTGTAGCCATTCAAACAGGAGAATCCATTTCTCAGTCATTGTCATTCTAGCCACAGTGCCGTAGTGATTGTGATGTCATTGAATATTCTAAAAGCATCAGTTTACTGTCTGTGGAATCATTGGTCTGATCTTCTCCAATACCGTCCAAGACATGCCTTTCATGAAACAAATAGACAGAGAGCTTACCATATGTTCATTTAAAGAGAGAAAGAGCGTGCACACGCACACACACACACACTTTCTTTACACTATGTACATTCTGAGAAGTATTTCCACACATTTCTATGCTTAGCTGAAGGACACTCCTGCAGATGTGTGTAGCAGCGTACTTGAACCAGCAACCTCTCTGCGGTGTCCCGTCAGAGCAACACTTTAAAGTGGAGGACAGCATGTTAGCAACATGTCATCGTATTAACAGCAGTTCCTATATACAATCCAGGAAGAATAGGACATTTCCGGCGGCCGTGCATTTGGACAAGTAATAGACACTGCAGTAAATAAATCCTAACAAAAACATCTGTCTCATCCAGGACCAGAGTCTACGCAGACTGGCGCACCATAGCCAATCAGAACTACAGTAGGCTTATATACAAATAAGCCATTTGCCTCGCAGGCCTGCCATCATTCACTATGATCTGGACTGTGTGTTTCCAGGCAGTAGGGCCTGTCCTCATTCACTATGATCTGGACTGTGTGTTTCCAGGCAGTAGGGCCTGTCCTCATTCACTATGATCTGGACTGTGTGTTTCCAGGCAGTAGGGCCTGTCCTCATTCACTATGAACTGGACTGTGTGTTTCCAGGCAGTAGGGCCTGTCCTCATTCACTATGATCTGGACTGTGTGTTTCCATGCAGTAGGGCCTGTCCTCATTCACTATGATCTGGACTGTGTGTTTACAGGCAGTAGGGCCTGTCCTCATTCACTATGATCTGGACTGTGTGTTTATAGGCAGTAGGGCCTGTCATCATTCACTATGATCTGGACTGTGTGTTTCCAGGCAGTAGGGCCTGTCCTCATTCACTATGATCTGGACTGTGTGTTTCCAGGCAGTAGGGCCTGTCCTCATTCACTATGAACTGGACTGTGTGTTTCCAGGCAGTAGGGCCTGTCATCATTCACTATGAACTGGACTGTGTGTTTCCAGGCAGTAGGGCCTGTCATCATTCACTTTGAACTGGACTGTGTGTTTCCAGGCAGTAGGGCCTGTCATCATTCACTTTGAACTGGACTGTGTGTTTCCAGGCAGAGAAAAGGATGGACGATAAACACAAAATACACCTTAAAGTATTTCTGCAGTAATGTAAATACCACAGGAGTCCTCTTACATGTGGGAACTTTACAGTCCTATTGATCAAACAACCATGAACCGGTAGACCAAAAACAAATTCTATCCAGAGCGAGATAAGCTAATATATAGTAAGGGAACATAAAACCTCAGCAATAAAGGAGTACCAAGGCAGTCTTCATATAATTAATTAAAATGCATTTATTTGTATGGAATGTTGAATGGAAGCCAGGTTAAAAAAACCAACCATCTCAAACTTTTTAAGCTAGTTGCCCTTCCAAATGCACTGAAACGATGAGGAATAGTAGCCTGCTTGTCTTCTGCAGCTGGCCTTCCAAATGCACTGAAACGATGAGGAATAGTAGCCTGCTTGTCTTCTGCAGCTGGCCTTTCAAATGCACTGAAACGATGAGGAATAGTAGCCTGCTTGTCTTCTGCAGCTGGCCTTTCAAATGCACTGAAACGATGAGGAATAGTAGCCTGCTTGTCTTCTGCAGCTGGCCTTCCACATGCACTGAAACGATGAGGAATAGTAGCCTGCTTGTCTTCTGCAGCTGGCCTTCCACATGCAATGAAACGATGAGGAATAGTAGCCTGCTTGTCTTCTGCAGCTGGTCTTCCAAATGCACTGAAACGATGAGGAATAGTAGCCTGCTTGTCTTCTGCAGCTGGCCTTCCACATGCACTGAAACGATGAGGAATAGTAGCCTGCTTGTCTTCTGCAGCTGGCCTTTCAAATGCACTGAAACGATGAGGAATAGTAGCCTGCTTGTCTTCTGCAGCTGGCCTTTCAAATGCACTGAAACGATGAGGAATAGTAGCCTGCTTGTCTTCTGCAGCTGGCCTTTCAAATGCACTGAAACGATGAGGAATAGTAGCCTGCTTGTCTTTGCAGCTGGCCTTTCAAATGCACTGAAACGATGAGGAATAGTAGCCTGCTTGTCTTCTGCAGCTGGCCTTCCAAATGCACTGAAACGATGAGGAATAGTAGCCTGCTTGTCTTCTGCAGCTGGCCTTCCAAATGCACTGAAACGATGAGGAATAGTAGCTGCTTGTCTTCTGCAGCTGGCCTGCCAATGCCTGCTTGTCCTTACCCGTATTTAGTAAACGTGTCTGCCCGCCCATTTGTTCATTGCCAAATGCATTTGATTGACAACTACGAGATTCTGCTAACTGTGGATAAGAGTCGTTCAAGTTCAGCATAGTAAGCTAGATAGCAAAGCCATTGACATTTCTTGCTCGCTAACCAAACGACACCCGGATCTCTGACTGTAGCCTCCGGAAAAATGATATGAGAGGAAAAAGTCGGTCACTCAGCCAGTCCTCCAATGACAGGACATCCTCCCAGCAGCTAGCTAGCTAACTCTGTGTTTTTAGCTTGTTCAGTAAATAGCTAACTTATATACATAAATAAATTGTTTAGCCCAGGGGTGTCAACATCAATCGTTGTACGGGCCGGGCCCTGTTGAAAAAACATAATGAATTCACGGGCCAGACATTACCTATTTGTTTTTACAACAAAACACCCGACTCAAACTGCCCGTTGTTTTAATAGAGAGAATATGACCTTTTATAATGTTGACACCAGTGCAGTTGAATGCAGCACTGTGCTGTCGTGGAGGAGCCAGCCGAGGCAAATGCTCAAACGCTGCTGTAATGGGCCTACATGTTCCTCCTTTGAATTGTGTTTTGTAGCAGGTTTAGTTATGAACCGAAGCCGGACTACAACATGTTAGTAGCCTAGCTATGACTGTGTCTGTACATGTTAGTAGCCTAGCTAGGACTGTGGACTGTGTCTGTACATGTTAGTAGCCTAGCTAGGACTGTGTCTGTACATGTTAGTATCCTAGCTAGGACTGTGGCATGTGTCTGTACATGTTAGTAGCCTAGCTAGGACTGTGGCATGTGTCTGTACATGTTAGTAGCCTAGCTGGGACTGTGTCTGTACATGTTAGTAGCCTAGCTAGGACTGGGACTGTGTCTGTACATGTTAGTAGCCTAGCTAGGACTGTGGCATGTGTCTGTACATGTTAGTAGCCTAGCTGGGACTGTGGCATGTGTCTGTACATGTTAGTAGCCTAGCTAGGACTGTGGCATGTGTCTGTACATGTTAGTAGCCTAGCTAGGACCGTATCTGTACATGTTAGTAGCCTAGCTAGGACTGTGGCATGTGTCTGTACATGTTAGTAGCCTAGCTGGGACTGTGGCATGTGTCTGTACATGTTAGTAGCCTAGCTAGGACTGTGGGCATGTGTCATATATTATCTGTACATGTTAGTAGCCTAGCTAGGACTGTGTCTGTACATTTTAATAGCCTAGCTAGGACTGTGGCATGTGTCTGTACATGTTAGTAGCCTAGCTAGGACTGTGTCTGTAGGACTGTGGCATGTGTCTGTACATGTTAGTAGCCTAGCTAGGACTGTGTCTGTACATGTTAGTAGCCTAGCTAGGACTGTGGCATGTGTCTGTACATGTTAGTAGCCTAGCTAGGACTGTGTCCGTACATGTTAGTAGCCTAGCTAGGACTGTGGCATGTGTCTGTACATGTTAGTAGCCTAGCTAGGACTGTGTCCGTACATGTTAGTAGCCTAGCTAGGACTGTGGCATGTGTCTGTACAATTTCCCTTTGCTGCGGGCTGTAAACAAAACACACGAAAGCACGAAAGTAACGCAATTGAATTTGAAATCACCGGTTGCCAGCGCATCAGGCTGTAATTTCATAAAGTAGATGACTCAACTGTTGACTCATATATATTCTTGCTTGTATGTCCTATTCGGCCCGCGGGCCTTGTGTTTGACCCATGTGTGCTAGCCTATACGTCATGTTAGGACTGACTTGTGATCAGTTCTCTTGCTAGTCTGATCATATTGACATTTGTAGCCTCAGTTACAGTCGTTTGTTTTTGTTCAACATGTTGAGCCATTGAAGCTGAAACATCCCTAAAGGGTGGAAACAACCAACAATGTGCCAGCTGGGATTTACAACCTCTTGGCAATACTTTTGGGACAACCAAGAAATGTGTTGGTGAATTATACTAATCGTGCATTGAACTGCTTCCATCTACATGATTCTCCTAACAATGCATTACTGTACATCAAACATAATCTATTATTAAAACCTCTTATAAAGTTGGTTTTTAAGCATAAACTGGGAATTTGATTTATTTGACTGACATTATGATTGTTTGTTTCACATCTACAAAGTAGTTAAAACACTGTCAGGTCCACTTTAAAGCCCAGGGCCTTTATGCTCAATGTTTCATTGAGACAGAGAGACCAGGGTGTCACGGGCGTCCTCCTCTTCGTCTGAAGAGGAGAGGCGAGAAGGATCGGAGGACCAAAATGCGGCGTGATACGTGTTCATGTTGAATGTTTAATTAAGAACTGAACACTGAAACACTATACACAAACAGTAAACAAAATAACAACCGTGAAGCTAATGCTGCGCTGAAACAAGCCATCAACATAGACAATCACCCACAAACAAACAGTGCAACCCAGGCTACCTAAGTATGATTCTCAATCAGAGACAACTAATGACACCTGCCTCTGATTGAGAACCATACCAGGCCGAAACAAACAAAACAAACAAATACCCAAATCATAGAAAAACAGACTGCCCACCTCAACTCACGCCCTGACCATACTAAATAATGACAAAACAAACAGACTGCCCACCCCAACTCACGCCCTGACCATACTAAATAATGACAAAACAAACAGACTGCCCACCTCAACTCACGCCCTGACCATACTAAATAATGACAAAACAAACAGACTGCCCACCCCAACTCACGCCCTGACCATACTAAATAATGACAAAACAAACAGACTGCCCACCTCAACTCACGCCCTGACCATACTAAATAATGACAAAACAAACAGACTGCCCACCCCAACTCACGACCTGACCATACTAAATAATGACAAAACAAACAGACTGCCCACCTCAACTCACGCCCTGACCATACTAAATAATGACAAAACAAACAGACTGCCCACCCCAACTCACGCCCTGACCATACTAAATAATGACAAAACAAACAGACTGCCCACCTCAACTCACGCCCTGACCATACTATATAATGACAAAACAAACAGACTGCCCACCTCAACTCACGCCCTGACCATACTATATAATGACAAAACAAACAGACTGCCCACCTCAACTCACGCCCTGACCATACTAAATAATGACAAAACAAACAGACTGCCCACCTCAACTCACGCCCTGACCATACTATATAATGACAAAACAAACAGACTGCCCACCTCAACTCACGCCCTGACCATACTAAATAATGACAAAACAAACAGACTGCCCACCTCAACTCACGCCCTGACCATACTAAATAATGACAAAACAAACAGACTGCCCACCTCAACTCACGCCCTGACCATACTATATAATGACAAAACAAACAGACTGCCCACCTCAACTCACGCCCTGACCATGTAGCTCAGTTGGTAGAGCATGGCGCTTGTAACGCCAGGGTAGTGGGTTCGATCCCCGGGACCACCCATACGTAGAATGTATGCACACATGACTGTAAGTCGCTTTGGATAAAAGCGTCTGCTAAATGGCATATATTATAAAGGTCAGAACGTGACACAGGGCTTTAGCACAGATCAACGTGTGCGTGTGTGCGTGCGTGCGTGCGTGCGTGTGTGTGTGTGTGTGTGTGTGTGTGTGTGTGTGTGTGTGTGTGTGTGTGTCCATGTGTGTGTGTGTGTGTGTGTGTGTGTGTGTGCCCTTGTTTATCTCTATCCTGCATACTAAAACCATCCGTGAATCCAGAATCCACGCTACAGGTGCTAAGATCCTCTAACAAATACTGGAGGGTCTCTCAGTGTCCGGTTCTGGCCCCGCCCACATCTATAATGCAGTGGGACAAAGCATTGCATAGCTGGGTCTACACTGTAGTAAGTCTCCCGTCTCAGGTCTTAGGCCTCCCCTCCAGGCTCCTCTTTAGACAGGCCGCCCCTCTGACCTCCTCTCAGTGCCCCTCATGTTTCATTTCAGGGAGTCCAGGAAGAGACCTGGGGGACCACTCTGGTGTTCTTTCATGTTTCAGCTCCCAAGTCTGCTCTCTCTCTCACTCTCTCTCTCTCTCTCTCTCTCACTCTTCAGCATGCACAGCAGAGTCAAAGTGATTGGTGGTTGGTTTGTGAGCTTTGTCACCTCCTCCTCCTCTCTCTCATTTCTCTTTCCAATCCCATCATACTCTCTGCTACGCTGACACCATCCCTTTCTCTCGTTCCATCCACCCCCGCTCCATCTCTATCTCTCTCTCTCTCTTCCATCTCTATCTATCTCTCCGCCATCACCCCAGCTCCATCTGTTCTCTCTCGTTCCATCCACCCCCGCTCCATCTCTATCTCCTCTCTCTCTCTCTCAGTTCATCCACCCCCGTCCATCATTCCATCCCCCTCGCTCCATCTCTATCTTTAAGGAATACCTCGTTCCATCCAGGTTATCTCTCTCTCTCACCATCCACCCCCTCCATCTCTATTCTATCTCTCTCTGTTCCATTCACCCCCGCTCCATCTCTCTCCACTCTCGATGTCCATCCACCCCCGCTCCATCTCTATCTCTCTCTCTCTCTCTCTCTCTTCCATCCACCCCCGCTCCATCTCTATCTCTCTCTCTCTCTCTCTGTTCCATCCATCCACCCCCTGCTCCATCTCTATCTCTCTCTATCTCTCTCATTCCATCCACCCCCGCTCCATCTCTATCTCTAAATAATCTCTCTCTCTCTCGTTCCATCCACCCCCGCTCCATCTCTATCTCTAAATAATGACAATCCACCCCAGACTCCATCTCTATCTCTCTCTCTCTCTCTCTCGTTCCATCCACCCCCGCTCCATCTCTATCTCTCTCTCGTTCCATCCACCCCCGCTCCATCTCTATCTCTATCTCTCTCTCTCTCTCGTCTCCACCCCCGCTCCATCTCTATCTCTACTCTCTCACCTCCATCCACCCCCGCTCCATCTCTATCTCTCTCTCTCTCTCTCTCGTTCCATCCACCCCCGCCCATCTCAACTCACGCCATCCATACTATCTCTATCTCTCTCTAAACTCTCTCTCACCTCCATCCACCCCCCGCTCCATCCTATCTCTCTCTCTCTCTCTCTCTCTCAAACATCCACCCCCGCTCCATCTCTATCTCTCTCTCTCTCTCCTCTCGTTCCATCCACCCCCCATACTAAATAGCTCCATCTCTATCTCTCTCTAACTCTCTCTCGTTCCATCCACCCCCGCTCCATCTCTATCTCTCTCTCTGTCTCTCTCTCACCATCCACCCCCGCTCCATCTCTATCTCTCTCTCTCTCTCTCTCGTTCCATCCACCCCCGCTCCATCTCTATCATCTCTTCCATCCACCCCCGCTCCATCTCTATCTCTCTCTCTCTCTCGTTCCATCCACCCCCGCTCCATCTCTATCTCTCTCTCTATCTCCATCTCTATCTTCCATCCACCCCCGCTCCATCTCTATCTCTCTCTCTCTCTCTCTCGTTCCATCCACCCCCGCTCCATCTCTATCTCTCTCTCTCTCTCTCTCGTTCCATCCACCCCCGCTCCATCTCTATCTCTCTCTCTCTCTCTCTCTCGTTCCATCCACCCCCGCTCCATCTCTATCTCTCTCTCTATCTCTCTCTCCTCTCTCCATCCACTCCATCCACTCTCTCTCTCTCTCTTCCATCCACTCCATCTCTATCTCTCTCTATCTCTCTTCCATCCACCCCCGTTCCATCTCACCCCCCCGCTCCATCTCTATCTCTCTCTCTCTCTCTCTCCATCCACCCCCGCTCCATCTCTATCTCTCTCTCTATCTCTCTCTCGTTCCATCCACCCCCGCTCCATCTCTATCTCTATCTATCTCTCTCTCGTTCCATCCACCCCCAGCTCCATCTCTGATTCTCTCTCTATCTCTCTCTCTCTCGTTCCATCCACCCCCGCTCCATCTCTATCTCTCTCTCTATCTCTCTCTCGTTCCATCCACCCCAGCTCCATCTCTCTCTCTCTCTATCTCTCTCTCGTTCCATCCACCCCCGCTCCATCTCTATCTCTCTCTATCTCTCTCGTTCCATCCACCCCCGCTCCATCTCTATCTCTCTCTCTCTCCATCTCTCTCTTCCTCCACCCCAATCCATCATCTCCATCTCTCTCTCTATCTCTCTCTCTCTCGTTCCATCCACCCCCGCTCCATCTCTATCTCTCTCTCTATCTCTCTCGTTCCATCCACCCCCGCTCCATCTCTATCTCTCTCTCTATCTCTCTCTCGTTCCATCCACCCCCGCTCCATCTCTATCTCTCTCTCTCTCTCTCTCGTTCCATCCACCCCCGCTCCATCTCTATCTCTCTCTATCTCTCTCGTTCCATCCACCCCAGCTCCATCTCTATCTCTCTCTCTCTCTCTCTCGTTCCATCCACCCCGCTCCATCTCTATCTCTCTCTCTCTCTCTCGTTCCATCCACCCCCGCTCCATCTCTATCTCTCTCTATCTCTCTCGTTCCATCCACCCCCGCTCCATCTCTATCTCTCTCTATCTCTCTCGTTCCATCCACCCCCGCTCCATCTCTATCTCTCTCTATCTCTCTCTCGTTCCATCCACCCCCGCTCCATCTCTATCTCTCTCTATCTCTCTCTCGTTCCATCCACCCCCGCTCCATCTCTATCTCTCTCTCTATCTCTCTCGTTCCATCCACCTCCGCTCCATTTCTCTCTCTTTCTTCATCCCCCATCCTCTCTGCAGTGCTGACACCAGTGTCTCCCAGAGCAGTGAGAACAACGGTGTGTGACGGAGGAGCAAGTCGTTAGTGACTCCGGGAAGAGGGAAATACAGAAGAGAGCAAAATAAGGAGAGGTTGAGAGGGAACAGGAGGGAACAACAGAGAGAATATAGAGAGAGAGAGGGAGTAATAAAATAATACAAGAGAGAGGAGAACAGAGGAAGGTTTCATTAGTATCAGCGTGGGTCTGTGATGTCATACTCTGCTTCTTATGCACGGCTTATAACATTATCTACAACATCAAACCCCTTACGATACATTATCTACAACATCAAACCCCTTACAATACATTATCTACAACATCAAACCCTTACACATTATCTACAACATCAAACCCCTTACAATACATTATCTACAACATCAAACATCAAACCCCTTACAATACATTATCTACAACATCAAACCCCTTACAGTACATTCTCTATCAAACAACATCAAACAAACCCTTACAATACATTACTACAACATCAAACCCCTTACAATACATTATCTACAACATCAAACCCATTCTCTACAACATTACAATACATTATCTACCCCTTTCTCTACATCAAACCCCTTACAATACATACATTCTCTACAACATCAAACCCCTTACAATACATTATCTACAACATCAAACCCCTTACAATACATTCTCTACAACATCAAACCCCTTACAATACATTCTCTACAACATCAAACCCCTTACAATACATTCTCTACAACATCAAACCCCTTACAATACATTCTCTACAACATCAAACCCCTTACAATACATTATCTACAACATCAAACCCCTTACAATACATTATCTACAACATCAAACCAAACCCCTTACAATACATTATCTACAACATCAAACCCCTTACAATACATTATCTACAACATCAAACCCCTTACAATACATTATCTACAACATCAAACCCCTTACAATACATTATCTACAACATCAAACCCCTTACAATACATTATCTACAACATCAAACCCCTTACAATACATTATCTACAACATCAAACCCTTACAATACATTCTCTACAACATCAAACCCCTTACAATACATTCTCTACAACATCAAACCCCTTACAATACATTCTCTACAACATCAAACCCCTTACAATACATTATCATCAAACCAACATCAAACCCTTACAATACATTCTCTACAACATCAAACCCCTTACAACAATACATTATCTACAACATCAAACCCCTTACAATACATTATCTACAACATCAAACCCCTTACAATACATTCTCTACAACATCAAACCCCTTACAATACATTATCTACAACATCAAACCCCTTACAATACATTATCTACAACATCAAACCCCTTACAATACATTATCTACAACATCAAACCCCTTACAATACATTATCTACAACATCAAACCCCTTACAATACATTATCTACAACATCAAACCCCTTACCATTCTCTACAACATCAAACCCCTACATTATCTACAACATCAAACCCAATACATTACTACAACATCAAACCCCTTACAATACATTATCTACAACATCAAACCCCTTACAATACATTATCTACAACATCAAACCCCTTACAATACATTATCTAAAACATAAATGTTTATGTTTTAGTCATTTAGCAGACACTCTTATCCAGATCTACTGTGCATTCACAGTTCCAGAAAGCCCATTTTTCCATAATAACGTAGCTGTCAGTAGAGTCAGAGCCTGAAGGGTTGGGGTGCTGGTTTATCGAGGTGAGGAGGAGGATTATTTAAGATACTGTTTGAAGGGGGCAGGGACTCATCTGTCCTAGCTTCAGGGGGAAGCTGGCTCCACCGTTGGGTTGCCAGGACAGAGTACAGCTTGGACTGGGCTGAGCGGGAGCTGCCCTCTGATAGGAGTGGGAGGGCCAAGATACCCGAGGTGGCAGAACAGAGTGCTCAGGTTGGGGTGTAGGGTTTTAGCATAGCCTAAATGTAGGGAGGGGCAGTTCCTCTTGCTGTTCTGTAGGTAAGCCCCATGGTCTTGTAGTGGATGGGTTGGGGTGTAGGGTTTTAGCATAGCCTAAATGTAGGGGGGGACAGTTCCTCTTGCTGTTCTGTAGGTAAGCCCCATGGTCTTGTAGTGGATGCGAACTTCAACTGGAAGCCATTGCAGTGTGCAGAGGAGCGGGGTGACATGAGAACTGTGGAAGGTTGAAAACCAGGTGAGCTGCTGTGTTCTGGATAAGTTGCAGGGGTTTGATGACACAAGCGAAGGAGCCCAGCCAACAGCGAGTTGCAGTATTCGAGACGGGAGATGACAGGTGCCTGGATTAGGACCTGCGCCGCTTCCTGTGTGGGTCGTACTCTACCCTTTGAAATGCATTCCTGATTCCTTATTTTCAGCCTCTGTATTCAACAGAACCCTCACAGCCAACCTCCACTACCCACCTCTTCTTTTCAGTTTGTCTTTTTACTAAGCAGTTATTTTACACAGAAGCTTCTATTGGTTCTGTATACACATTGAATACGTCTTATCGTATTTGTTTATCTATTTCACAAGACTTACCGTTGCTTAATAAACTTCTTACGGATCATTGGGACGCTACCGTCCCACCTGGCCAACATCCGGTGAAATTGCAGAGCGCCAAATTCAAATGACCATCGAATCGTCATATTAAACATTCATGAAAATACAAGTGTCATACATTTAAAAGCTTAACTTCTTGTAAATCCAACTGCATTGTCAGATTTCAAAAAGGCTTTATGGTGAAAGCACACCATGTAATTATCTGAGGACAGCGCCTCCGCACACAAAAGCATTAAATACATTTTCCAAGAAAGCAGATGCGTCACGAATGTCAGATATAGCAATAAAATAAATCACTTACCTTTGAAGATCTTCATCTGGTTGCAGTCACAAGGGTCCCAGCTACACAACAAATGGTCCTTTAGTTCGATAAAGTGCTTCTTTATATTGCAAAAAAGTAATCCACCGGTTTCCAACGTTCAAAATGCATACAAAATGAATCCGTAAGTTACAAATAAACTTCTTCTAAACAAGTCAAACAACGTTCCTAATCAATCCTCAGGTACCCTATTATTAAAATAAATGATACAATTTAAGACGGAGAATACTGGAGAACATTAACAGAGATAAATAACAAAGTGCTCACCGGAACACATTACAAACACTACAGCCAAAATGGGAGCCACTTAGAAAAACGACAAATTCTAGCTAATTAAAAAAAAACAAGCCTGAAACTCTTTCTAAAGACTTGACATCTAGTGGAAGTCCCAGGAACTGCAATGTGGGATTGTAATCAGAGGTGATGTAACGGCAGATTTCCTCCTCTTCCTCTGAAGAGGTGAAACAAGGATCAGACCAATATGCAGCGTGGTAGGTGTCCATGGTTTTTAATAAGAAAAACCCCACATGAACACAAATACAAAAAACAATAAACGTGAACTAACCAAAATAGTCCCGTGTGGCACAAACACTGACACGGGAAACAATCACCCACAAAATACCCAAAGCAAATGGCTGCCTAAATATGGTTCCCAATCAGAGACAACGATAGACAGCTGCCTCTAATTGAGATCCAATCTAGGCAACCATAGACATGCAATTTAACTAGACAGGACACAGCCCCATAAACATAAAAACTACCTAGAAAGGAAACATCCCCATAAACATACAAAACACCTAGACAAGACTAAACACATAAATCCCCCATGTCACACCCTGACCTAACCAAAATAATAAAGAAAAGGCCAGGGCATGACAGGTGAGCTGAAAAAAAACCTTCTGGATGGATTGTCCTCGGGGTTTCGCCTGCCATGTCAGTTCTGTTATACTCATAGACATTATTTTCTATCCAATACTAGTGTTTTCTATACAATACTACCAATTATATGCATATCCTAGCTTCTGGGCCTGAGTAACAGGCAGTTTACTTTGGCCACCTCATTCATCCAAACTTCCGAATACTGCCCCCTAGCCAGAAGAAGTTTAATATAATATAATAATAATATATGCCATTTAGCAGACGCTTTTATCCAAAGCGACTTACAGTCATGTGTGCATACATTCTACGTATGGGTGGTCCCGGGGATCGAACCCACTACCCTGGCGTTACAAGCACCATGCTCTACCAACTGAGCTACAGTTGTCTATGTTGTACTACTTCTCTCATTCAGAATATATAGTTAACACCATCACAAGGTAAACAGTTACATACGGGAAGAAACACATGATCAGAAATCTAAGTGGTTGTTCCCATTAAGATCCGTTAACTTCCTGTTGCTCATCTCTCTGCCTTTAAACAGCACTTTAACAGTGCACACACACACACACACACACACACACACACACACACACACACACACACACACACACACACACACACACACACACACACACACACACACACACACACACACACACACACACACACACACACATAGGCAAGTCTTAAACTGGTTGCACCCTAACCACTAGATAGTGCACTACTTTACCGTAGGGCACTGGTCAAAAGTAGTGCACTACTTTACCATAGGGCTCTGGTCAAAAGTAGTGCACTACTTTACCATAGGGCCCTGGTCAAAAGTAGTGCACTAAATATGGAATATGGTACCCTTTAGGATACATTCAAACACCATCTTAATTACAGTGAAGTTTATCTCCGAGACGTTGCCCTAGTTATTGTGACTTTTCCGGCTGAGGAAGAGGGAGCGTTCCGGAGTCTACGGGGACGTGGGTTGTTCCCAGAAGTGGGAGCGTGAGGACGGAGCCAGTCCCTGGTGGTGTCATGGAAACCACGTTGTCACTGCTGTGGAGACCACGTTACCGTCCTCTAAGGGGAAACCTTAACACAACAATGACCTTGTTTTTTTTCTCTCCCCTAAAATAACACCTCCATCTCTCAAAGGTTTTGTTTTTTTCCGAGGTAAATGATTGTTGCTGCTGTTGTTAATCCCCAAGTCGTTAATTAAATGAATGGACGGAAAGAAATGACAACTCATCTAAGATTAGTATCTGGCTAATGACCTGACAGGCAGAGTGTGTGTGTGTGTGTGTGTGTGTGTGTGTGTGTGTGTGTGTGTGTGTGTGTGTGTGTGTGTGTGTGTGTGTGTGTGTGTGTGTGTGTGTGTGTGTGTGTGTGTGTGTGTGTGTGTGTGTGTGTGTGTGTGTGTGTGTGTGTGTGTGTGTGTGTGTGTGTGTGTGTGTGTGTGTGTGTGTGTGTGTGTGTGTGTGTGTGTGTGTGTGTGTGTGTGTGTGTGTGTGTGTGTGTGTGTGTGTGTGTGTGTGTGTGTGTGTGTGTGTGTGTGTGTGTGTAATTAATGACGGACAATGTTAACAACAGTCATACGGAGCCCATCATAATGTGTTGTTGTCTCTTCTGTTCCAGCAGTGGACTGACAGACATATGAAGAAGAATGGACAGAGGAGAAGAGAAGAGTGGAGAGAGAGAGAGATGAGATGATGGAATGTGGGAGAGAAGAAGTGAGAAGAGAGGAGAGAGGGAGAGGACAAGGTTGGAGAGAAAGAGAGAGAGAGAGAGAGAGAGAGAGAGAGAGAGAGAGAGAGAGAGAGATGAGATGAGATGATGGAATGTGGGAGAGAAGAAGTGAGAAGAGAGGAGAGAGGGAGAGGACAAGGTTGGAGAGAAAGAGAGAGAGAGAGAGAGAGAGAGAGAGAGAGAGAGAGAGAGAGAGAGAGAGAGAGAGAGAGAGAGAGAGATGAGATATGGGGGAGGAGAAGAGAGGAGAAGAGAGGAGAAGAGAGGAGAAGAGGGGGAGAGAGAAAGAAGAGAGAGAGAGATGAGATGCGGTGATGGAATATGGGAGAGGAGAAGTGAGACGAGAGGAGAATAGTGGAGTGAAGGAAGGAGCAGACATGAGGTGAAAGAAGAAGAGTGAAGAGAGAAACGAAGTGAAGGGGTAAAGAATGGAGAACCTTGGAGAGACGGCTGATGGAGAGCACATCAACACATATTTATAGAAACAGCACATGTCCTCTCTCTCCTAACCCTTCCCTCCTTTTCATTCCTTTCTTCCCATCTCTCTTTTCGTCTCACCGTTGTGGAGACCACGTTACTGTCCTCTGTCTCGTCCTTCAGCCGTAGTCTTCGTATTTAACTTAACCCCTGACCCCTTTCTCTTTCTATCGTCAGGCACGTCTGACACCATGTAATTTACAAGGCTGTGTGTGTGTGTTTCTGAATGTGCGTGCGTGTGTGCGTGTGTCTGAATGTGCGTGCGTGTGTGCGTGTTTCTGTGTGTGTGTGTGTCTGTGTGTACCTCCAAGAATATGTGTGTCCCTCACGCCCCTCTTTTACCACTGAGTGGAATAATTCCACCACGTCGTTATGAGTCCTATTAAAATTCATTAACAAGGCGACCCGATGTCAAACAGTCCAGTTCACTTCCTGTCTCCCTGCTCCCTGACCAAATCAGGTGTCACACCCAAATGACACGCTATTCCCTCTACAGTTCAATTTGAGATACAGACCAGGTCACAATCATGACATTTACATTTTAATTCAGAGCCTGGAGCCACGGCAGCAGCTGAGAGGTGTTTGTGATTTGATTGGCTGATGGTGTAATTCAGCCTTCGTCATGCGTTGGAATGAAACAGTTTGGAGCTGTTATGTTCTGGGGTGAAGAGGAAGATATATATATATATAGCTCAACCGGGGCTGTGTCTCATTTGGCAGGCCATATAGAACACTTCATTTGACCAGAGATTCATGGCCCCATAAGTACACAGGATATAGGGAATAGGCTAGCATTTGGGACGCACATTTAGTATGTCAAGATCCGTTGCAGAATAAATCATCATCATCATGATAATAATCACCACATCTGACACACACACACACACAGACACACAGACACACACACACACACACACACACACACACACACACACACACACACACACACACACACACACACACACACACACACACACACACACACACACACACACACACACACACACACACACACACACACACACACACACACACACACACACGCCCCATCACCACAATGATCATCACCATTTAAACTAAGTGTCACTGAATACGTCATCTGAGATCATCTCAATACCATGTGGATTAGAGATATCACCTCCATCAGATTAGTAGTGTAAACACCATTATATCACCTCCATCAGATTAGTAGTGTAAACACCATTATATCACCTCCATCAGATTAGTAGTGTAAACACCATCAGATCACCTCCATCAGATTAGTAGTGTAAACACCATTATATCACCTCCATCTGATTAGTAGTGTAAACACCATCAGATCACCTCTCTCTGATTAGTAGTGTAAACACCATTATATCACCTCCCTCTGATTAGTAGTGTAAACACCATCAGATCACCTCCATCTGATTAGTAGTGTAAACACCATCAGATCACCTCTCTCTGATTAGTAGTGTAAACACCATTATATCACCTCCATCTGATTAGTAGTGTAAACACCATTATATCACCTCCATCAGATTAGTAGTGTAAACACCATTATATCACCTCCATCTGATTAGTAGTGTAAACACCATTATATCACCTCCATCAGATTAGTAGTGTAAACACCATTATATCACCTCCCTCTGATTAGTAGTGTAAACACCATTATATCACCTCCATCTGATTAGTAGTGTAAACACCATCAGATCACCTCCATCAGATTAGTAGTGTAAACACCATTATATCACCTCCCTCTGATTAGTAGTGTAAACACCATTATATCACGCATAAACCTGTTTCCAAAACCCCTTTAAGAAGCATTGATGCTGTCTACAACCACAACAAACACTACAATACCTAATGTAATCAGACTCATTACTGTCCAATGAGTTTGGAAAAGAGCCTGTCCTGTCCCTCCTCCTCTCTCTCTCACACACCACACACACACATACTGTCCTCTGTGTAGACAACTTCAAACCCTACTAATGAGTGTGGGGACGTCGCCTCCTGTTTCGGATACACAGAGTTCTTCCCCTGAAACGCAACGTGCCTGTCCCGTTTGAACTCACACACACACACACACACACACACACACACACACACACACACACACACACACACACACACACACACACACACACACACACACACACACACACACACACACACACACACACACACACACACACACACACACACACACACACACACACACACACACACACACTCTCTCCAGTCTGCGTTTGAACTGTTGAAGTGTCAGCTCACAACAAATCAGGCAGTGTAATCCGTGTGATGCGGTCAGGGCCTTTCATGATTATAGCAGCACCTTTCTTCTTCAATCGTCACGTCAACACCGAGGCAACGCGTCACAGCAACGAGGCATCCCCGGTACAACACGTCCAAACATGAAAGGAGAAGGAGTTCAATTAGCCAATCAATCCGGAGTCCAAACACACCGACAAACCGGGGGCAGACGTTACACACACACAAGCACGCACGCGCACACACACACACACACACACACACACACACACACACACACACACACACACACACACACACACACACACACACACACACACACACACACACACACACACACACACACACACACACACACACAGGGAGGGTGGTAGAAAGTCTCTCTCTCACACACACACACACACACACACACACACACACACACACACACACACACACACACACACACACACACACACACACACACACACACACACACACACACACACACACACACACACACACACACACACATGTCCATATACGTCCAAACACATGCAGGGAGGCAGACAGGCATGCAGGGAGGCAGGGAGGCAGAAAGGCTGGCTGACACACTCCCACCATTTCCCTTCATGTGTGAAAGTTATTTTCTGGCATCATTAAAGAGTGATATTATATTTCTTCTGTCTCTCCTATTAATCAGCTATTGAAATACCACCTATTTGGCCAGTCAGTAGATCCATACAGTGACATTGACTCATACAGTGACTTTGATTCATAGAGTGACAATTGATTCATAGAGTGACTATGACTCAGAGTGATATTGATTCATAGAGTGACTATGACTCAGAGTGACAATTGATTCATAGAGTGACTATGACTCAGAGTGACAATTGATTCATAGAGTGACTATGACTCAGAGTGATATTGATTCATAGAGTGACTGACTCAGAGTGACAATTGATTCATAGAGTGACAATGACTCAGAGTGATATTGATTCATAGAGTGACATTGATTCATAGAGTTATATTGATTCATAGAGTGATTTTGATTCATAGTGTGATTTTGATTCATGGAGTGATTTTGATTCATGGAGTGATTTTGATTCATTGAGGGCCTGATTCGTGGAATGACTGACTCATAGAGTGACTTTGACTGATAGTGACTGACTGATAACTTCAATTCATAGAGTGACTTTCACCCATAGAGTGACTTTCACCCATAGAGTGACTTTGTCCCATAAGAGTGACTTTGTTGCATAAGAGTGACTTTGTTGCATAAGAGTGACTTTGTTGCATAAGAGTGAATTTGATCCATAGAGTGACTTTGTTGCATAAGAGTGAATTTGACCCATAGAGTGACTTTGTTGCATAAGAGTGAATTTGACCCATAGAGTGACTTTGTTCTATTAGAGTGAATTTGACCCATAGAGTGACTTTGTTGCATTAGAGTGAATTTGACCCATAGAGTGACTTTGATTCACAGTGTCAGAACTGTTGAAAGGAGCCCCATTTGGTTACTTGCTGATGACAGCTTCATGATAGCATACAACCTCCAAGGTATTGCTCATCAGGGAAAGGATTTTGATTCATACTGACAAAATACAGAAAGAAATATTATGCGATTGTATCATTAAGTTTTGGCATAGTACTGGCATAGTACTAGCATAGTACAGGCATAGTACTAGTGAATTACTGGCATAAGTACTGGCACAATATTGGCATAGTACTGGCATAATATTGGCATAGTATTGGCATAGTACTGGTACAGTACTGGCATAGTACTGGCTTAGTACTGGCAAAGTACTGGCATAGTATTGGCATAGTACTGGCATAGTACTGGCATAATATTGGTAGTATTTGTATAGTACTGGAGTAGTATTGGCATAGTACTGGCATATTATTGGCATAGTACTGGCATAGTATTGGCAAAGTACTGGTATAGTACTGGCATAGTATTGGTATAGTTTTGGCATAGTATTGGCATAGTACTGGCATGGTATTGGCGTGGTACTGGCATAGTACTGGTATAGCACTGGCATAGCACTGGCATAGTATTGGTAAAATGCTGCCATAATTGTGGCATAGTATTGGTATAGTACTGGCATTGTATTGGTATAGTACTGGCATAGTATTGGCGTAGTACTGGCATAGTACTGGCACAGTACTGGCATAATATTGGCATAGTATTTGTATAGTACTGGAGTAGTATTGGCATAGTACTGGCATAGTACTGGCATAGTACTGGCATAGTACTGGCATAGCACTGGCATAGTACTGGCATAGTACTGGCATAGTACTGGCATAGCACTGGCATAGTATTGGCGCAGTACTGGCATAGTATTGGAATAGTTTTGGCAAAGTACTGGCAGAGTATTGGGATAGTATTGGTATAGTATTGGCATATTTTTGGCATACTATTGGCATAGTACTGGCATGGTATTGGCATGGTATTGGCGTGGTACTGGCATAGTATTGGGATAGTACTGGCATGGTATTGGTTTGGTATTGGTATAGTATTGGCATAGTATTGGCAAAGTACTGGCGTAGTACTGGCATGGTATGGGTATAGTATTGGCATAGTTTTGGCATAGTATTGGCATAGTGCTGACATGGTATTGGTGTGGTACTGGCATAGTATTGGCATAGTACTGGCATAGCATTGTTATAGTACTGGCATGGTATTTGTATGGTATTGGTAAAGTATTGGCATAGCACTGGCATAGTACTGGCATGGTACTGGCATGGTATTGATATGGTATTTTTATAGTATTGGTATAGTATTGGTATAGTATTGGTATAGTATTGCCAATGCATTGGTACAGTATTGACATAGTATTGGCATAGTATTGGTATAGTATTGGCATATTATTGTATAGTATTGGTACATTCTAGTAGTGGTATATCTTTCACAGTAGTGTAACACAATGGCAGTGTCTGCCAGAAGGCCTCATGTCTGTTCAAAGAGAAGTGGGGTTGACTTTCATACAGTCTCAGATGAAAGTAGCTTCCTTCACATCACAGCACCACTGGCTTTAATTGCCTGACCTGAAGGTAATTAGTGGTGTTGTGAAACATCTCGCTGTTCTTTCTCTCTCTCCACTCTTATTTAAAGACGAGGAGTCAATGGTGATCAAAGGGTCGAAGAGTGAAGGACTCTCAGAAACACTCTCACAACCTCTCTCTCTCTCTCTCTCTCTCTCTCTCTCTCTCTCTCTCTCTCTCTCTCTCTCTCTCTCTCTCTCTCTCTCTCTCGACCTCTCTCTCTCTCTCTCCTCTCTCTCTCTCGACCTCTATCTCTCCCCCTTCCCTTTTCTCTCCACTGTCTCTTCCTCTCTCTTTGTTCTATCTCTCCCCGTTCTCTCTCTCAACCTCTATCTCTCCCCCCTTCCCCTTTCTCTCCACTGTCTCTTCCTCTCTCTTCGTTCTCTCTCTCTCTCTCTCAACCTCTATCAACCTCTATCTCTCCCCGTTCTCTCTCTCTCTCTCTCTCTCTCTCTCCTCTCTCTCTCTCTCAACCTCTATCTCTCCCCTCTCTCTCTCTCTCTCAACCTATCTCTCCCCCCTTACGTTTTCTCTCCACTGTCTCTTCCTCTATCTTCGTTCTATCTCTCCCCGTTCTCTCTCTCAACCTCTATTCCTTTCACTCCCCTTACCCTTCCAACTCTCTGTCTTCCTGTCTACCCTTCCTTCCCTCCTGTCCTCCAGCTACACACCACTACAAGAGCGGAACGAGGATGCTGCTCTCGCTCCACTCTCTCCCTCCATCTAACTACACATCACTGAATCAGGTTCTATCTCCCTCCCTCCACCTCCACCTCCACACCACTGAAGGAGGATATGTCTCTCCCTCCACACCACTAAAGGAGGATGTGTCTCTCCCTCCACCTCCACACCACTAAAGGAGGATGTGTCTCTCCCTCCACCTCCACACCACTAAAGGAGGATGTGTCTCTCCCTCCACACCACTAAAGGAGGATGTGTCTCTCCCTCCACCTCCACACCACTAAAGGAGGATGTGTCTCTCCCTCCACCTCCACACCACTAAAGGAGGATGTGTCTCTCCCTCCACACCACTAAAGGAGGATGTGTCTCTCCCTCCACACCACTAAAGGAGGATGTGTCTCTCCCTCCATACCACTAAAGGAGGATGTGTCTCTCCCTCCACACCACTAAAGGAGGATGTGTCTCTCCCTCCACACCACTAAAGGAGGATGTGTCTTTACCTCCACACCACTAAAGGAGGATGTGTCTCCACCTCCACACCACTAAAGGAGGATGTGTCTCTCCCTCCACCTCCACACCACTAAAGGAGGATGTGTCTCTCCCTCCACCTCCACACCACTAAAGGAGGATGTGTCTCTCCCTCCACCTCCACACCACTAAAGGAGGATGTGTCTCTCCCTCCACCTCCACACCACTAAAGGAGGATGTGTCTCTCCCTCCACCTCCACACCACTAAAGGAGGATGTGTCTCTCCCTCCACCTCCACACCACTGAAGGAGGATATGTCTCCACCTCCACACCACTAAAGGAGGATGTGTCTCTCCCTCCACCTCCACACCACTAAAGGAGGATATGTCTCTACCTCCACACCACTAAAGGAGGATGTGTCTCTCCCTCCACACCACTAAAGGAGGATGTGTCTCTCCCTCCACACCACTAAAGGAGGATGTGTCTCTCCCTCCACACCACTAAAGGAGGATGTGTCTCTCCCTCCACACCACTAAAGGAGGATCCACACCACTAAAAAGGAGGATGTGTCTCCCACACCACTAAAGGAGGATGTGTCTCTCCCTCCACACCACTAAAGGAGGATGTGTCTCTCCCTCCACACCACTAAAGGAGGATGTGTCTCTCCCTCCACACCACTAAAGGAGGATGTGTCTCTCCCTCCACACCACTAAAGGAGGATGTGTCTCTCCCTCCACACCACTAAAGGAGGATGTGTCTCTCCCACCACCTCCACACCACTAAAGGAGGATGTGTCTCTCCCTCCACACCACTAAAGGAGGATGTGTCTCCACCTCCACACCACTAAAGGAGGATGTGTCTCTCCCTCCACACCACTAAAGGAGGATATGTCTCTCCCTCCACACCACTAAAGGAGGATGTGTCTCTCCCTCCACTAAAGGAGGATGTGTCTCCACTAAAGGAGGATGTGTCTCTCCCTCCACACCACTAAAGGAGGATGTGTCTCTCCCTCCACCTCCACACCACTAAAGGAGGATGTGTCTCTCCCTCCACCTCCACACCACTAAAGGAGGATGTGTCTCTCCCTCCACACCACTAAAGGAGGATGTGTCTCTCCCTCCACACCACTAAAGGAGGATGTGTCTCTCCCTCCACACCACTAAAGGAGGATGTGTCTCTCCCTCCACACCACTAAAGGAGGATGTGTCTCTCCCTCCACACCACTAAAGGAGGATGTGTCTCTCCCTCCACCTCCACACCACTAAAGGAGGATGTGTCTCCACCTCCACACCACTAAAGGAGGATGTGTCTCTCCCTACACACCACTAAAGGAGGATGTGTCTCTCCCTCCACACCACTAAAGGAGGATGTGTCTCTCCCTCCAACTCCACACCACTAAAGGAGGATGTGTCTCTCCCTCCACACCACTAAAGGAGGATGTGTCTCTCCCTCCACCTCCACACCACTAAAGGAGGATGTGTCTCTCCCTCCACCTCCACACCACTAAAGGAGGATGTGTCTCTCCCTCCACACCACTAAAGGAGGATGTGTCTCTCCCTCCACCTCCACACCACTAAAGGAGGATGTGTCTCTCCCTCCAACTCCACACCACTAAAGGAGGATGTGTCTCCCTCCACTCCACACTCCACACCACTAAAGGAGGATGTGTCTCCCTCCACCTCCACACCACTAAAGGAGGATGTGTCTCTCCCTCCACACCACTAAAGGAGGATGTGTCTCACCACCTCCACCACTAAAGGAGGATGTGTCTCTCCCTCCAACTCCACACCACTAAAGGAGGATGTGTCTCACACCACTAAAGGAGGATGTGTCTCTCCCTCCACACCACTAAAGGAGGATGTGTCTCTCCCTCCACACCACTAAAGGAGGATGTGTCTCTCCCTCCACACCACTAAAGGAGGATGTGTCTCTCCCTCCACCTCCACACCACTAAAGGAGGATGTGTCTCTCCCTCCACCTCCACACCACTAAAGGAGGATGTGTCTCTCCCTCCACCTCCACACCACTAAAGGAGGATGTGTCTCTCCCTCCACCTCCACACCACTAAAGGAGGATGTGTCTCTCCCTCCACCTCCACACCACTAAAGGAGGATGTGTCTCTCCCTCCACACCACTAAAGGAGGATGTGTCTCTCCCTCCACACCACTGAAGGAGGATGTGTCTCTCCCTCCACACCACTAAAGGAGGATGTGTCTCTCCCTCCACACCACTAAAGGAGGATGTGTCTCTCCCTCCACACCACTAAAGGAGGATGTGTCTCCACCTCCACACCACTAAAGGAGGATGTGTCTCTCCCCTCCACTCCACACCACTAAAGGAGGATGTGTCTCTCCCTCCACACCACTAAAGGATGTGTCTCTCCCTCCACACCACTAAAGGAGGATGTGTCTCTCCCTCCACACCACTAAAGGAGGATGTGTCTCTCCCTCCACACCACTAAAGGAGGATGTGTCTCCCCCTCCACACCACTAAAGGAGGATGTGTCTCTCCCTCCACCTCCATACCACTAAAGGAGGATGTGTCTCTCCCTCCACACCACTAAAGGAGGATGTGTCTCTCCCTCCACCTCCATACCACTAAAGGAGGATGTGTCTCTCCCTCCACACCACTAAAGGAGGATGTGTCTCCACCTCCACACCACTAAAGGTAGGATGTGTCTCTCCCTCCACACCACTAAAGGAGGATGTGTCTCTCCCCACCTCCACACCACTAAAGGAGGATGTGTCTCTCCCTCCACACCACTAAAGGAGGATGTGTCTCTCCCTCCACACCACTAAAGGAGGATGTGTCTCTCCCTCCACACCACTAAAGGAGGATGTGTCTCTCCCTCCACACCACTAAAGGAGGATGTGTCTCTCCCTCCACACCACTAAAGGAGGATGTGTCTCCACCTCCACCTCCACACCACTAAAGGAGGATGTGTCTCTCCCTCCACCTCCATACCACTAAAGGAGGATGTGTCTCTCCCTCCACACCACTAAAGGAGGATGTGTCTCCCTCCACACCACTAAAGGAGGATGTGTCTCTCCCTCCACCCCACTAAAGGAGGATGTGTCTCTCCCTTCACACCACTAAAGGAGGATGTGTCTCTCCCTCCACACCACTAAAGGAGGATGTGTCTCCCTCCACACCACTCCTCCACACCACTAAAGGAGGATGTGTCTCCACCTCCACCTCCACACCACTAAAGGAGGATGTGTCTCCCCCTCCACCTCCACACCACTAAAGGAGGATGTGTCTCTCCCTCCACACCACTAAAGGAGGATGTGTCTCTCCCTCCACACCACTAAAGGAGGATGTGTCTCTCCCTCCACACCACTAAAGGAGGATGTGTCTCCACCTCCACCTCCATACCACTAAAGGAGGATGTGTCTCTCCCTCCACACCACTAAAGGAGGATGTGTCTCTTCCTCCACACCACTAAAGGAGGATGTGTCTCCACCTCCACCTCCATACCACTAAAGGAGGATGTGTCTCTCCCTCCACACCACTAAAGGAGGATGTGTCTCTCCCTCCACACCACTAAAGGAGGATGTGTCTCTCCCTCCACCCCACTAAAGGAGGATGTGTCTCTCCCTCCACACCACTAAAGGATGATGCGTCTCTCCCTCCACATCACTAAAGGAGGATGTGTCTCTCCCTCCACACCACTAAAGGAGGATGTGTCTCTCCCTCCACACCACTAAAGGAGGATGTGTCTCTCCTCCACACCACTAAAGGAGGATGTGTCTCCCCTCCACCTCCACACCACTAAAGGAGGATGTGTCTCCCACCTCCACACCACTAAAGGAGGATGTGTCTCTCCCTCCACACCACTAAAGGAGGATGTGTCTCTCCACCTCCACACCACTCCACACCACTAAAGGAGGATGTGTCTCTCCCTCCACACCACTAAAGGAGGATGTGTCTCCCCTCCACACCACTAAAGGAGGATGTGTCTCTCCCCTCCACACCACTAAAGGAGGATGTGTCTCTCCCTCCACACCACTAAAGGAGGATGTGTCTCTCCCTCCACCTCCACACCACTAAAGGAGGATGTGTCTCTCCCTCCACCTCCACACCACTAAAGGAGGATGTGTCTCTCCCTCCACACCACTAAAGGAGGATGTGTCTCTCCCTCCACACCACTAAAGGAGGATGTGTCTCTCCCTCCACACCACTAAAGGAGGATGTGTCTCTCCCTCCACATCCACACCACTAAAGGAGGATGTGTCTCTCCCTCCACACCACTAAAGGAGGATGTGTCTCTCCCTCCACACCACTAAAGGAGGATGTGTCTCTCCCTCCACACCACTAAAGGAGGATGTGTCTCTCCCTCCACACCACTAAAGGAGGATGTGTCTCTCCCTCCACACCACTAAAGGAGGATGTGTCTCTCCCTCCACACCACTAAAGGAGGATGTGTCTCTCCCTCCACACCACTAAAGGAGGATGTGTCTCCACCTCCACACCACTAAAGGAGGATGTGTCTCTCCCTCCACACCACTAAAGGAGGATGTGTCTCTCCCTCCACACCACTAAAGGAGGATGTGTCTCCCTCCACACCACTAAAGGAGGATGTGTCTCTCCCTCCACACCACTAAAGGAGGATGTGTCTCTCCCTCCACCTCCACACCACTAAAGGAGGATGTGTCTCTCCCTCCACACCACTAAAGGAGGATGTGTCTCTCCCTCCACACCACTAAAGGAGGATGTGTCTCTCCACACCACTAAAGGAGGATCCACACCACTAAAGGAGGATGTGTCTCTCCCTCCACACCACTAAAGGAGGATGTGTCTCTCCCTCCACACCACTAAAGGAGGATGTGTCTCTCCACACCACTAAAGGAGGATGTGTCTCCCCTCCCACACCACTAAAGGAGGATGTGTCTCTCCCTCCACACCACTAAAGGAGGATGTGTCTCTCCCTCCACCTCCACACCACTAAAGGAGGATGTGTCTCTCCCTCCACACCACTAAAGGAGGATGTGTCTCTCCCTCCACACCACTAAAGGAGGATGTGTCTCTCCCTCCACACCACTAAAGGAGGATGTGTCTCCACCTCCACACCACTAAAGGAGGATGTGTCTCTCCCTCCACACCACTAAAGGAGGATGTGTCTCTCCCTCTCCCTCCACACCACTAAAGGAGGATGTGTCTCTCCCTCTCCCTCCACACCACTAAAGGAGGATGTCCCGCAGCCCAGTGATTCATGTACAACACATTCCAACAGAGGAGGGCAATGAGAAACAATCCGCTTCCTTAAAATATTCAACAGATGGAGGTATGAAAAGAAACCTCATTACCCAGAACAGAGAATAGAGGGAGGAACAGATGAACAGAGAAGATCAGACAAAGAAGAAACAATGAAAGGAAAGAGAAAGGGGAATCTCCCACGTATGGTTGTTCCACAGCTGAGAGAGATGTGTGTCTGTGTGAGTTGCATGAAGCCATGAGAGCAGCCAGAGGGGCTGAATGTCTGCAGCTTCATAATTCAGTGCCCCTATTAGTGTCTGTGTCTGTTTGGCCACAAAGGAGAGGAAACGACACACACACACACACAGAAATACAATTATAACAAATGATCTACAAAATCAGGCACATACTGTGTACGCAGAAACATGAACACGTGTTCCAGCACACACACACACACACACACACACACACACACACACACACACACACACACACACACACACACACACACACACACACACACACACACACACACACACACACACACACACACACACACACACACACACACACACACACACACACACACATATACGGTGCATTCAGAAAGTATTCAGACCCCTTTCCTTTTTTCCACATTTTGCTACGTTACAGCCAAATTCAAAAATTGATTAATCATTTTTTTCGTCATCAATCTCCACACAATACCACATTATGACAAAGCAAAAACTGATAAACAGAAATGTTTGCAAAAACAACCCCAACTAAAATATCACATTTACATAAGTATTTTGACCCTTTATTCAGCACTTTGCTGAAGCACCTTTGGCAGTGATTACAGCCTCTAGCCTTCTTGGGTATTATTCTACAAGCTTGGCCCACCTGCATTTGGGATGTTTCTCCCATTCTTTTCAGATCATCACAAGCTCTGTCAGATTGGATGGGGAGCTTCGCTGCACAGCTATTTTCAGGTCTCTCCAGAGATGTTCGATCGGATTCAAGTCCGGGCTCTGGCTGGGCCAATCAAAGACATTCATAGATTTGTCCCAAACCACTGCTGCATTGTCTTGGCTGTGGACTTAGGATCGTTGTCCTGTTAGAAGGTGAACATTTGCCCCAGTCTGAGGTCCTGAGTGCTCTGAAGCAGGTTTCCATCAAGGATCTCTCTGTACTTTGCTCCATTCATCTTTCCCTCGATCCTGACTAGTCTCCCAGTCCCTGCAGCAGAAAAACATCCCCACCGCATGATGCTGCCACCACCATGCTTCATCATAGGGATGGTACCAGGTTTCCTCCAGACATGATGCTGCCACCACCAAGCTTCATCATAGGGATGGTACCAGGTTTCCTCCAGATATGATGCTGCCACCACCAAGCTTCATCATAGGGATGGTACCAGGTTTCCTCCAGACATGATGCTGCCACCACCAAGCTTCATCATAGGGATGGTACCAGGTTTCCTCCAGACATGATGCTGCCACCACCAAGCTTCATCATAGGGATGGTACCAGGTTTCCTCCAGACATGATGCTGCCACCACCAAGCTTCACCGTAGGGATGGTGCCAGGTTCCTCCAGATGTTACGCTTCACATTCAGGCCAAAGAGTTCAATCTTGATTTCATCAGACCAGAGAATCTTGTTTCTCATGGTCTGAAAGTACTTTAGGTTACTTTTGGTAAACTCCAAAAGGGCTGGCATGTGCCTTTTCACTGAGGAGTGGCTTTCGTCTGGCCACTCTACCATAAAGGCCTGATTGGTGGAGTGCTGCAGAGATGGTTGTCCTTCTGAAAGGTTCTCTCATCTCCAAAGAGGAACTCTGGAGTGCTGTCAGAGTGACCATCGGGTTCTTGGTCACCTCCCTGACCAAGGCCCTTCTCCCCCGATTGCTCAGTTTGGCCGGGCGGCCAGCTCTAGTAAGAGTCTTGGTGGTTGCAAACTTCTTCCATTTAAGAATGAGGAGGCCACTGTGTTCTTGGGGACCTTCAATGCTTCAGAGATGTTTTGGTACCCTTCCCCAGATCTGTGCCTCGACACAATCTTGTCTCGGAGCTCTCAGGATAATTCGTTCGAACCTCATGGCTTGGTTTTTGACCTGACATGAACTGTCAACTGTGGGACTTTATAAAAACAGGTGTTTGCCTTTCAAACATCCAATCAATTGAATTTACCACAGACAGACTCCAATCAAATTGTAGAAACATCTCAAGGATGATAAATGGAACAGGATGCACCTGAGCTCAATTTTGAGTCTCATAGCAAAGGGTCTGAATACTTATGTAAATATTATTTTTCAGTTTAGCTTTTTTTAAATAAATGTACAAGAACATTTCTAAAAACGTATTTTTGCTTCGTCATTATGGGGTAGTGTAGTGTAATGTCATTATGGGGTATTGGGATGTCATGATGGGGTATTGTGATGTCATTATGGGGTATTGGGATGTCATTATGGGGTATTGTGATGTCATTATGGGGTATTGTGATGTCATTATGGGGTATTGTGATGTCATTATGGGGTATTGTGATGTCATTATGGGGTATTGTGATGTCCTTATGGGGTATTGTGATGTCCTTATGGGGTATTGTGATGTCCTTATGGGGTATTGTGATGTCATTATGGGGTATTGTGATGTCATGTCAGACTAATGTCCCTGTAGTACACAGCGCTACGCTATAGGAATGTACAGGTCCGGATTACATTCCACACCATTGAGAGTTCTGTCTGGGGAAAAGTCATGAAAGCCTATGGATTCCACTTTTCATTACTGAGGTATTCCTGTCCCACTGAGAAAGAGCTATTTGTCATTCTCACAGCAGGGAATTGTCGTACTGGTGAGGGTGTGTTTCTGTGAGTATATGTGTGTGCTTGTATGTGAGTGTGTGTGTGTGCACAGGCCCACATCCTCAACAAACATGCCTCCCGTCATCGACCTTAAACCACTACGACATCCCTCATGTGTCCTCCGTTGTTTTCTACCTTGTCAGTCAAGTCAAAGACATGGGCTCACTCAGCACCGGGAAAAACACTCACAAACAAAGCAGGATACACTAGATCAGACTTATTTACCCACTACAGCCCTTTATGTTCCAGCTCCAATCAGTCACTGACACACACACACACACACGCCAACACACACACACCGACAGACACTCCGACACACACACACACACACACACCCACCCACACACACACACACACACACACACACACCGACCCACACACACACACACACACACACACACACACACACACACACACACACACACACACACACACACACACACACACACACACACACACACACACACACACACACACACACACACACACACACACACACACACACACACACACACACACACAATCAAAGTTTCAGCTGGTAATAATAAGCGTCTTAGTCTCTCAAAAGCTATTTAAGTGAATTTTGTCGTCTCACAGGGGAATGGGTCCACTGAGAGGCTTTTGAAGGCACTGAGGCACGCAGAAAAAGTAATTACTTTTTTCACTAAACAGAAGCAGGCGCTGACGGGGGCGATGTGTGTGTGAGGGGGTGGGGGAGGGGGTGTAAGGCATGTGTGTGTGTTGTGCGTGGCAGCGATAGACTCAGGGCGAGGTGACAAATGGCTTAAACAGCAGAGGCCTCATACCGTCACACACGTAGGTGCGGAAGGCGAGCATGTGTGTGAAATACTTATTTATAAAATATATACCCTGGGTAGGGAAGCTCTGATCCTAGCCAAGGATAAGGTGGAAAGGACTGTGTCATGTTGAATATAAATTAGACTAGAAGAAAGAAAGAGAGAGAGAGAGAAAAGAGAGAAGAGAGAGAGAGAAAGTTAGAGAGTGAGACACAGTGAGAGAGAGGGCCTTCTATGCCATCAAAATTAACATGAAATTAGACATTCCAATTAGGATTTGGCTAAAAATACTTGGTTTAGTTATAAAACAATTGCCCTTTGTGTTTGTGAGGTCTGGGGTCCACTCACCAAAAATATTTTACAAAATGGGACAAACATCAAATTGAGACTGCATGCTGAATTCTGCAAAAATATCCTGTGTACAACGTAAAACACCAAATAATGCATGCAGAGCAGAATTAGGCCGATACTCCTAATTATCAAAATCCAGAAAAGAGCCATTAAATTCTACAACCACCTAAAAGGAAGCGATTCCCAAACCTTCCATAACAAAGCCATCACCTACAGAGAGATGAACCTGGAGAAGAGTCCCCTCAGCAAGCTGGTCCTGGGGCTCTGTTCACAAACACAAACACACCCCACAGAGCCCCAGGACAGCAACACAATTAGACCCAACCAAATCATGAGCTCCCGAGTGGCACAGCTGTCTAAGGCACTGCATCACAGTGCTGGAGACATCATTACAGACCTGGTTTGAATCCAGGCTGTATCACACCCAGTAGTGATTGGGAGTTGCGTAAGGCGGAGAACAGTTGGCCCAGCGTCGATAAAAATAAATGAGAAAACAAAAAGATTATTACTTGAAGAAACTGAGCAAACCAGAATTCTATTTGGCTCTAAACATGGAGTACACAGTGGCAGAATGACTGACACAAAATTAAGGAAATCTTTGACTATGTACAGACACGGTGAGCATAGCCTTGCTATTGAGAAAGGCCGCCGTAGGCAGACATGGCTCTCAAGAGAAGACAGGCTATGTGCTCACTGCCCACAAAATGAGGTGGAAACTGAGCTCCACTTCCTAACCTCCTGCCCAATGTATGACCATATTAGAGAGACATATTTCCCTCAGATTACACAGATCCACAAAGAATTCGAAAACAAATCCAATTTTGATAAACTCCCATATCTACTGGGTGAAATTCCACAGGGTGACATCACAGCAGCAAGATTTGTGACCTGTTGCCACGAGAAAAGGGCAACCAGTGAAGAACAAACACCATTGTAAATACAACCCATATTTATGCTTATTTATTTTATCTTGTGTCCTTTAACCATTTGTACATTGTTAAAACACTGTATATATATAATATGACATTTGTAATGTCTTTATTGTTTTGAAACTTCTGTATGTGTAATGTTTACTGTTCAT
>NW_025746870.1:0-20000 GCF_021184085.1 Oncorhynchus gorbuscha
AAGGCAGAACATGGAGTTCCATAAGGCAGAACATGGAGTTCCATAAGGCAGAACATGGAGTTCCATAAGGCAGAACATGGAGTTCCATAAGGCAGAACATGGAGTTCCATAAGGCAGAACATGGAGTTCCATAAGGCAGAACATGGAGTTCCATAAGGCAGAACATGGAGTTCCATAAGGCAGAACATGGAGTTCCATAAGGCAGAACATGGAGTTCCATAAGGCAGAACATGGAGTTCCATAAGGCAGAACATGGAGTTCCATAAGGCAGAACATGGAGTTCCATAAGGCAGAACATGGAGTTCCATAAGGCAGAACATGGAGTTCCATAAGGCAGAACATGGAGTTCCATATGGCAGAACATGGAGTTCCATAGGCAGAACATGGAGTTCCATATGGCAGAACATGGAGTTCCATATGGCAGAACATGGAGTTCCATAAGGCAGAACATGGAGTTCCATAAGGCAGAACATGGAGTTCCATATGGCAGAACATGGAGTTCCATAAGGCAGAACATGGATCCATATGGCAGAACATGGAGTTCCATAAGGCAGAACATGGAGTTCCATAAGGCAGAACATGGAGTTCCATAAGGCAGAACATGGAGTTCCATAAGGCAGAACATGGAGTTCCATAAGGTTCCAGAACATGGAGTTCCATAAGGTTCAAAATAGAACAAATAAGGAGTTTGAAAACAATAGGCAGAAAACATGGAGTTCCAGTTTGAGAATGAACAGAGCTTTAGAACTAACGGAATGATGTGGCATCATGAATCAATGGACCCCACATGCCTAACAGATTCCAAAATCATTTAATCTCAAACTGGCTTTATCAAGGAGGAGATAACAGAATAACCTGGAGTCATCCATCAGGTAAATCATGGAGTTCTCTCTCTCTCTCTCTCTCTCTCTCTCTTCTCTCTCTGTCTCTGTCTCTGTCTCTGTCTCTCTCTCTCTCTCTCTCTCTCTCTCTCTCTCTCTCTCTCTCTCTCTCTCTCTCTCTCTCTCTGTCTCTCTCTCTCTCTCTCTCCTCTGGAAGCAGAACTCTTTGGCACTACAATCTCTTCTAGAGCACATTAACACAAACATGTGTTTTCATTTGCTCTTTCCACTTTAATCATAAAATACAGACAGGTATTGACAATGTCTGAATGACTCTCTCTCTACAGCCAAACACCCAAACGCCTCCACCCTCACACTGCCCCCTGCAGCATTTCATAAGAACTGCAGCCTCCCTGCTTATTGTACAGAGGTCTTCCTGAACCAAGGTCAGTTTTGCAATACACCCCAATACTGAAGTTTAGCATTTGATGTGAGTAAACTGATCTTAGGCCAACCACTACCTAGACCGTTCCCCTCCCCCACTAGTTGATATGAATCTGACAGGCTCAGCTTTAAAAGAGCCCTGTATGTCTGTGCCAAGTGAAACCATGTCAACACGCTGTATGGTGTCCTATACATTACCTGTCAACCACAAGTCTATTATCTATAAAGCATGAACACTCAGATGAGCACATTACTACTGATCTGTTATAATGGGATTCATAGACATTACTACTGATCTGTTATAATGGGATTCATACACATTACTACTGATCTGTTATAATGGGATTCATACACATTACTACTGATCTGTTATAATGGGATTCATAGACATTACTACTGACCTGTTATAATGGGATTCATACACATTACTACTGATCTGTTATAATGGGATTCATACACATTACTACTGATCTGTTATAATGGGATTCATACACATTACTACTGATCTGTTATAATGGGATTCATACACATTACTACTGATCTGTTATAATGGGATTCATACACATTACTACTGATCTGTTATAATGGGATTCATACATATTACTACTGATATGTTATAATGGGATTCATACACATTACTACTGATCTGTTATAATGGGATTCATACATATTACTACTGATCTGGTATAATGGGATTCATACATATTACTACTGATCTGTTATAATGGGATTCATACATATTACTACTGATCTGTTATAATGGAATTCATACAGATGTAGGATCTTAATTTGATCATCCTGTTGCAGGACAACTTTTCTCTGAAGTTTGTAATTTTCACTTAGAAATGTCAGACTTCCACCAGAGACTCTGGGTTCGAGCCCAGGCTCTGTCGCAGCCGGCCGCGACCAGGAGGTCCATGGGGCGACGCACAATTGACCTTGTGTCGTCTGGGTTAGGGAGAGTTTACACGCTGACCAGGTGGTCGGGTGCACGGTGTTTCCTCTGACACATTGGTGCGGCTGGCTTCCGGGTTGGACGCGCGCTGTGTTGGGTTGTGTTTCGGAGGACGTATGGCTCTCGACCTTCGTCTCTCCCGAGTCCGTACGGGAGTTGTAGTGATGAGACAAGATAGTAACTACTAACAATTGGATACCATGAAATTGGGGAGAAAAAAGGAGTAAAAAAAATGAAATGTCAGACTTGATTTTCCCTTACGAACAATGTATGAACCCCTACAGAAATGTCCTTCATTATAATCCACAAAATAATTCACATTTCCTGTTGCTGCAGGGTTATTTTCATGTTGTAGCAATCTGGCTCAAATTAAGATCCTAAATCTGTATGGGCTGTCCAAACTTTCACACATTCCATAACACACACGTGTGCATACACACACACACACACACACACACAGATACTCGCACACACACTAACACCTTCTGATTCAAACATGACTATTCATCTCCACGTTTGCATGTGTCGGTACGGAGTCGAAGATCCGGAGATCAGAAGTCTCTCTTTCAGAAGGCTGAACCTAAAAAAATGTCTCATAAGAAACTAGCTCCCTGGTACACAGAAAATACCCGAGCTCTGAAGCAAGCTTCCAGAAAATTGGAACGGAAATGGCGCCACACCAAACTGGAAGTCTTCCGACTAGCTTGGAAGGACGGTACCGTGCAGTACCGAAGAGCCCTTACTGCTGCTCGATCGTCCTATTTTTCTAACTTAATTGAGGAAAATAAGAACAATCCGAAATTCCTTTTTGATACTGTGGCAAAGCTAACTAAAAAGCAGCATTCCCCAAGAGAGGATGACTTGCACTTTAGCAGTGATAAATTCATGAACTTCTTTGAGGAAAAGATTATGATTATTAGAAAGCAAATTACGGACTCCTCTTTAAACCTGCGTATTCCTCCAAACCTCAGTTGTCCTGAGTCTGCACAACTCTGCCAGGACCTAGGATCAAGAGAGACGCTCAAGTGTTTTAGTACTATATCTCTTGACACAATGCTGAAAATAATCATGGCCTCTAAACCTTCAAGCTGTATACTGGACCCTATTCCAACTAAACTACTGAAAGAGCTGCTTCCTGTGCTTGGCCCTCCTATGTTGAACATAATAAACGGCTCTCTATCCACTGGATGTGTACCAAACTCACTAAAAGTGGCAGTAATAAAGCCTCTCTTGAAAAAGCCAAACCTTGACCCAGAAAATATAAAAACTATCGGCCTATATCGAATCTTCCATTCCTCTCAAAGATTTTAGAGAAGGCTGTTGCGCAGCAACTCACTGCCTTCCTGAAGACAAACAATGTATACGAAATGCTTCAGTCTGGTTTTAGACCCCATCATAGCACTGAGACGGCACTTGTGAAGGTGGTAAATGACATTTTGATGGCATCGGACCGAGGCTCTGCATCTGTCCTCGTGCTCCTAGACCTTAGTGCTGCTTTTGATACCATCGATCACCACATTCTTTTGGAGAGATTGGAAACCCAAATTGGTCTACACGGACATGTTCTGGCCTGGTTTAGGTCTTATCTGTCGGAAAGATATCAGTTTGTCTCTGTGAATGGTTTGTCCTCTGACAAATCAACTGTACATTTCGGTGTTCCTCAAGGTTCTGTTTTAGGACCACTATTGTTTTCACTATACATTTTACCTCTTGGGGATGTTATTCGAAAACATAATGTAAACTTTCACTGCTTTGCGGATGACACACAGCTGTACATTTCAATGAAACATGGTGAAGCCCCAAAATTGCCCTCGCTAGAAGCATGTGTTTCAGACATAAGGAAGTGGATGGCTGCAAACTTTCTACTATTAAACTCGGACAAAACAGAGATGCTTGTTCTAGGTCCCAAGAAACAAAGAGATCTTCTGTTGAATCTGACAATTAATCTTAATGGTTGTACAGTCGTCTCAAATAAAACTGTGGAGGACCTCGGCGTTACTCTGGACCCTGATCTCTCTTTTGAAGAACATATCAAGACCATTTCGAGGACAGCTTTTTTCCATCTACGTAACATTGCAAAAATCAGAAACTTTCTGTCCAAAAATGATGCAGAAAAATTAATCCATGCTTTTGTCACTTCTAGGTTAGACTACTGCAATGCTCTATTTTCCGGCTACCCGGATAAAGCACTAAATAAACTTCAGTTAGTGCTAAATACGGCTGCTAGAATCCTGACTAGAACCAAAAAATTTGATCATATTACTCCAGTGCTAGCCTCTCTACACTGGCTTCCTGTCAAAGCAAGGGCTGATTTCAAGGTTTTACTGCTAACCTACAAAGCATTACATGGGCTTGCTCCTACCTACCTCTCTGATTTGGTCCTGCTGTACATACCTACACGTACGCTACGGTCACAAGACGCAGGCCTCCTAATTGTCCCTAGAATTTCTAAGCAAACAGCTGGAGGCAGGGCTTTCTCCTATAGAGCTCCATTTTTATGGAACGGTCTGCCTACCCATGTCAGAGACGCAAACTCGGTCTCAACCTTTAAGTCTTTACTGAAGACTCATCTCTTCAGTGGGTCATATGATTGAGTGTAGTCTGGCCCAGGAGTGGGAAGGTGAACGGAAAGGCTCTGGAGCAACGAACCGCCCTTGCTGTCTCTGCCTGGCCGGTTCCCCTCTTTTCACTGGGATTCTTTGCCTCTAACCCTGTTACGGGGCTGAGTCACTGGCTTGCTGGGGCTCTCTCGTGCCGTCCCTGGGGGGGGGTGCGTCACCTGGGTGGGTTGATTCACTGTTGTGGTCGGCCTGTCTGGGTCCCCCCCTTGGGTTGTACCGTGTCGGAGATCTTTGTGGGCTATACTCGGCCTTGTCTCAGGATGGTAAGTTGGTAGTTGAAGATTTCCCTCTAGTGGTGTGGGGGCTGTGCTTTGGCAAAGTGGGTGGGGTTATATCCTTCCTGTTTGGCCCTGTCCGGGGTGTCCTCGGATGGGGCCACAGTGTCTCCTGACCCCTCCTGTCTCAGCCTCCAGTATTTATGCTGCAGTAGTTTATGTGTCGGGGGCTAGGGTCAGTTTGTTTATCTGGAGTACTTCTCCTGTCCTATTCAGGTGTCCTGTGTGAATCTAAGTGTGCGTTCTCTAATTCTCTCCTTCTCTCTTTCTTTCTCTCTCTCGGAGGACCTGAGCCCTAGGACCATGCCCCAGGACTACCTGACATGATGACTCCTTGCTGTCCCCAGTCCACCTGGCCATGCTGCTGCTCCAGTTTCAACTGGCCTGGGCCCTAGGACCATGTCCCAGGACTACCTGACATGAGGACTCCTTGCTGTCCCCAGTCCACCTGGCCATGCTCCTGCTCCAGTTTCAACTGACCTGAGCCCTAGGACCGTGCCCCAGGACTACCTGACATGATGGCTCCTTGCTGTCCCCAGTCCACCTGACTGTGCTGCTGCTCCAGTTTCAACTGTTCTGCCTTATTATTATTTGACCATGCTGGTCATTTATGAACATTTGAACATCTTGGTCATGTTCTGTTATAATCTATACCTGGCACAGCCAGAAGAGGACTGGCCACCCCACATAGCCCGGTTCCTCTCTAGGTTTCTTCCTAGGTTTTGGCCTTTCTAGGGAGTTTTTCCTAGCCACCGTGCTTTTACACCTGCATTGTTTGCTGTTTGGGGTTTTAGGCTGGGTTTCTGTACAGCACTTTGAGATATCAGCTGATGTACGAAGGGCTATATAAATAAATTTGATTTGATTTGATTTGATTTGAACCAGCTAGCATATTTATAGAGCTAAACCACACCTCAGGGGGGAGAGAGAGAGAGAGGGAGAGAGAGAGGGAGAGAGGGAGAAAGGGAGAGAGAGAGAGAGAGAGAGAGAGAGAGAGAGAGAGAGAGAGAGAGAGAGAGAGGGGGAGAGAGGGGGGAGTAGGAGGGAGAGAGAGAGGGGGAGAGAGAGGGAGGCCTAAGTTAAAAAGACTAGGTAAACTTTACAGTGGTCTCTTCAGTGTTGAGGACTCTTCATAAGTCTTCCTTTTAGGGGGACAGTGAGTAACGTCTCCCCAAGAACAGAACATCATTTTAGGGGAAGAGTCGGGATTACCTTCCCTAAGAATGGATCATCCTTCTGGGGAGGAGAGAGTGGACAGCCTCCCTAAGCACGGACGGATGGACGGTGCTTTGTAAAGGAAAGAGTCTCTGAGAGGACCGAGTACTCCGGGGAAACACTGTTTGTGATTTTCTCCCAAACTAAGATGCAGATGCATCCTCTGAGGGAAATATGAAACATGAGCAGATGGGACACATGTTTGGCAGATATGACCAGGAGATGTTATGAGTTTAGGCCTAAACCATAAATCACACCGTAATTAATTAAAATCCCCCAAAAATGAAGACACACAGAAGACATTGAAATGGAATGAAGGCACAAAGTAGACTGGGACATTTGGAACATTTGAACCAAAAAATGCAGTTTAACAAGCAGGTCAAAAAGAGTCATCGGCAGCAGAAGCAGTCAGAAGAAATGTAATGTTCAAAGAAGAGAAAGCGTTTCATACCTTGCACCACTTAATGCCGGTGTGGTTGGAGTCATGCAAGTACTTCTACACAGCACAGGCAGTGAGTAGCAGAGAAGAGAGAGAGAAGAGAAGACAGAGAGAAGAGAAGACAGAGAGAAGAGATTATAGAAAATGCAGAAGCAAAGCAGACAGGAGAGAACAGAACAGACGATATAAACAGAACAGAAGATAGAAACAGAACAGAGAACAGAAGATAGAAACAGAACAGAGAACAGAAGATAGAAACAGAACAGAACAGAGAACAGAAGATAGAAACAGATCAGAGAACAGAAGATAGAAACAGAACAGAGAACAGAACAGAGAACAGAAGATAGAAACAGAACAGAGAACAGAAGATAGAAACAGATCAGAGAACAGAAGATAGAAACAGAACAGAGAACAGAACAGAGAACAGAAGATAGAAACAGAACAGAAGATAGAAACAGAAGATAGAAACAGAACAGAGAACAGAACAGAGAACAGAAGATAGAAACAGAACAGAAGATAGAAACAGAACAGAGAACAGAAGATAGAAACAGAACAGAGAACAGACGATAGAAACAGAACAGAGAACAGAAGATAGAAACAGAACAGAGAACAGAAGATAGAAACAGACCAGAGAACAGAAGATAGAAACAGAACAGAGAACAGAACAGAGAACAGAAGATAGAAACAGAACAGAGAACAGAACAGAGAACAGAAGATAGAAACAGAACAGAGAACAGAAGATAGAAACAGAACAGAGAACAGAAGATAGAAACAGAACAGAGAACAGAAGATAGAAACAGAACAGAGAACAGAACAGAGAACAGAACAGAGAACAGAAGATAGAAACAGAACAGAGAACAGAACAGAGAACAGAACAGAGAACAGAACAGAGAACAGAAGATAGAAACAGAACAGAGAACAGAAGATAGAAACAGAACAGAGAACAGAACAGAGAACAGAAGATAGAAACAGAACAGAGAACAGAAGATAGAAACAGAACAGAGAACAGAACAGAGAACAGAACAGAGAACAGAAGATAGAAACAGAACAGAGAACAGAACAGAGAACAGAGAACAGAAGATAGAAACAGAACAGAGAACAGAAGATAGAAACAGAACAGAGAACAGAACAGAGAACAGAAGATAGAAACAGAACAGAGAACAGAAGATAGAAACAGAACAGAGAACAGAACAGAGAACAGAAGATAGAAACAGAACAGAGAACAGAAGATAGAAACAGAACAGAGAACAGAACAGAGAACAGAAGATAGAAACAGAACAGAGAACAGAATAGAGAACAGACGATAGAAACAGAACAGAGAACAGAAGATAGAAACAGATCAGAGAACAGAAGATAGAAACAGAACAGAGAACAGAAGATAGAAACAGAACAGAGAACAGAACAGAGAACAGAACAGAGAACAGAAGATAGAAACAGAACAGAGAGCAGAAGATAGAAACAGAACAGAGAACAGAACAGAGAACAGAACAGAGAACAGAAGATAGAAACAGAACAGAGAACAGAGAACAGAAGATAGAAACAGAACAGAGAACAGAAGATAGAAACAGAACAGAAGATAGAAACAGAACATAGAACAGAACAGAAGATAGAAACAGAACAGAAGATAGAAACAGAACATAGAACAGAACAGAAGATAGAAACAGAACAGAAGATAGAAACAGAACATAGAACAGAACAGAAGATAGAAACAGAACAGAAGATAGAAACAGAACAGAGAACAGAACAGAGAACAGAAGATAGAAACAGAACAGAGGATAGAAACAGAACAGAGAACAGAACAGAAGATAGAAACAGAACAGAAGATAGAAACAGAACAGAAGATAGAAACAGAACAGAAGATAGGAACAGAACAGAGAACAGAAGATAGAAACAGAACAGAAGATAGGAACAGAACAGAGAACAGAAGATAGAAACAGAACAGAGAACAGAACAGAGAACAGAAGATAGAAACAGAACAGAGAACAGAACAGAAGATAGAAACAGAACAGAGGATAGAAACAGAACAGAGAACAGAAGATAGAAACAGAACAGAGAACAGAAGATAGAAACAGAACAGAGAACAGAACAGAGAACAGAACAGAGAACAGAAGATAGAAACAGAACAGAGAACAGAACAGAGAACAGAACAGAGAACAGAACAGAGAACAGAAGATAGAAACAGAACAGAGAACAGAAGATAGAAACAGAACAGAGAACAGAACAGAGAACAGAAGATAGAAACAGAACAGAGAACAGAAGATAGAAACAGAACAGAGAACAGAACAGAGAACAGAACAGAGAACAGAAGATAGAAACAGAACAGAGAACAGAAGATAGAAACAGAACAGAGAACAGAACAGAGAACAGAGAACAGAAGATAGAAACAGAACAGAGAACAGAAGATAGAAACAGAACAGAGAACAGAACAGAGAACAGAAGATAGAAACAGAACAGAGAACAGAAGATAGAAACAGAACAGAGAACAGAACAGAGAACAGAAGATAGAAACAGAACAGAGAACAGAACAGAGAACAGAAGATAGAAACAGAAAGATAGAAACAGAACAGAGAACAGAAGATAGAAACAGAACAGAGAACAGAACAGAGAACAGAGAAACAGAACAGAGAACAGAAGATAGAAACAGAACAGAGAACAGAAGATAGAAACAGAACAGAGAACAGAACAGAAACAGAACAGAGAACAGAACAGAAACAGAACAGAGAACAGAAGATAGAAACAGAACAGAGAACAGAAGATAGAAACAGAACAGAAGAACAGAAACAGAACAGAGAACAGAAGATAGAAACAGAACAGAACAGAGAACAGAAGATAGAAACAGAACAGAGAACAGAAGATAGAAACAGAACAGAAGATAGAAACAGAACATAGAACAGAACAGAAGATAGAAACAGAACAGAAGATAGAAATAGAAACAGAACAGAGAACAGAACAGAACAGAAGATAGAAACAGAACAGAAGGATAGAAACAGAACATAGAACAGAACAGAAGATAGAAACAGAACAGAAGATAGAAACAGAACAGAAGAGAACAGAACAGAGAACAGAAGATAGAAACAGAACAGAGAACAGAACAGAAACAGAACATAGAAACAGAACAGAAGATAGAAACAGAACAGAAGATAGAACAGAGAACAGAAGATAGAAACAGAACAGAGAACAGAAGATAGAAACAGAACAGAGAACAGAACAGAGAACAGAAGATAGGAACAGAACAGAGAACAGAAGATAGAAACAGAACAGAGAACAGAACAGAGAACAGAAGATAGAAACAGAACAGAGAACAGAACAGAAGATAGAAACAGAACAGAGGATAGAAACAGAACAGAGAACAGAAGATAGAAACAGAACAGAGAACAGAAGATAGAAACAGAACAGAGAACAGAACAGAGCAGCTCAGATGCTTTTTGAGACAAATCAGGCAAGAAATGTCAATTGGAAGTAGCAGAGAGACAGAGAGAGCTGAATGAAGGCAGTTAAGGAGAGACTTGGGGAAGTTGGGAACCATGAGACTTTTTGAGACCCAAGGGTGAGGAGAGATGGGGACAACATGGGACAGGACAGGGCAGGGCTGGAAAGAGATGGGGACAGCATGGGACAGGACAGGGCTGGGCTGGAAAGAGATGGGGACAACATGGGACAGGACAGGGCAGGAAAGAGATGGGGACAGCATGGGACAGGACAGGGCAGGAAAGAGATGGGGACAGCATGGGACAGGACAGGGCAGGGCTGGAAAGAGATGGGGACAGCATGGGACAGGACAGGGCAGGGCTGGAAAGAGATGGGGACAACATGGGACAGGACAGGGCAGGGCTGGAAAGAGATGGGGACAGCATGGGACAGGACAGGGCAGGGCTGGAAAGAGATGGGGACAACATGGGACAGGACAGGGCAGGAAAGAGATGGGGACAGCATGGGACAGGACAGGGCAGGAAAGAGATGGGGACAGCATGGGACAGGACAGGGCAGGAAAGAGATGGGGACAGCATGGGACAGGACGGGGCAGGAAAGAGATGGGGACAGCATGGGACAGGAAAGGGCAGGAAAGAGATGGGGACAACATGGGACAGGACAGGGCAGGAAAGACATGGGGACAGCATGGGACAGGACAGGGCAGGAAAGAGATGGGGACAACATGGGACAGGACAGGGCAGGAAAGAGATGGGGACAACATGGGACAGGACAGGGCAGGGCTGGAAAGAGATGGGGACAGCATGGGACAGGACAGGGCAGGGCTAGAAAGAGCTGGGGACAACATGGGACAGGACAGGGCAGGAAAGAGATGGGGACAGCATGGGACAGGGCAGGGCAGGAAAGAGATGGGGACAGCATGGGACAGGACAGGGCAGGTCTGGAAAGAGATGGGGACAACATGGGACAGGACAGGGCAGGAAAGAGATGGGGACAACATGGGACAGGACAGGGCAGGGCAGGAAAGAGATGGGGACAACATGGGACAGGGCAGGGCAGGAAAGAGATGGAGACAACATGGGACAGGACAGGGCAGGACAGGGCAGGAAAGAGATGGGGACAACATGGGACAGGACAGGGCAGGGCTGGAAAGAGATGGAGACAACATGGGACAGGACAGGGCAGGGCTGGAAAGAGATGGGAAGGAGAGAGAGGGTGAGACGTCCCCTCATCCCGGTCAACATTAGGGAGCGAGAGAACGAGGGAGAAAGAGGGAAAGAGCCTGGGCTTTCTTTGGTCTTGTTTCTACAGTGCGCGTTATGAATTGTGTCATAGGACTGCTGAGTCATGTCTGGAGGGAGGGGAGGGGACGTATATATTTTCATGTGGTCTTGGGAAAACGGTTTTCACTGGACCCTCTGGAGCGACCCAGTCCTCTTCACACAGCCAGGCCGTAAATCCACAACCCACTGAGTGATCCGTGTCACCAAACACACAGCACAGAGGAGACTGTGTGATGGAAATACCCCTGGTCCATGTGTGTGTGTGTGTGTGTATATATAGTGTGTGTGTGTGTGTGTGTGTGTGTGTGTGTGTGTGTGTGTGTGTGTGTGTGTGTGTGTGTGTGTGTGTGTGTGTGTGTGTGTGTGTGTGTGTGTGTGTGTGTGTGTGTATATAGTGTGTGTGTGTGCGTGCGTACGTGTGTGTGTGTGCGTGCGTATATATAGTGTGTGTGTGTGTGTATATATAGTGTGTGTGTGTGTGCGTGCGTACGTGTGTGTGTGTATATATAGTGTGTGTGTGTGCGTGCGTACGTGTGTGTGTGCGTGCGTATATATAGTGTGTGTGTGTGTGTGTATATATAGTGTGTGTGTGTGTGCGTGCGTACGTGTGTGTGTGTGTGTATATATAGTGTGTGTGTGTGTGCGTGCGTACGTGTGTGTGTGTGTGTGTGCGTGCGTATATATTGTATGTGTGTGTGTGCGTGCGTATATATAGTGTGTGTGTGTGCGTGCATATATATAGTGTGTGTGTGCGTACGTGTGTGTGTGTGTGCGTGCGTATATATAGTGTGTGTGTGTTCTCCTACATCTGTGCAGTCTATGTTCCCTTAATTACCTAGGCTCATTACATGGGCAGGGTGAGTGGGTTTGGCAGCTCCACACTTGTCATGAGGACAAGTACCAAAATAAGGAGTGACTGTCTCTGTCCTCCTCGCATAGAGGGGATAGGGGTCTCTTCAGCTCAGAGGAGGCGTGCTGCTCTGCTGTATAAATAGTGGATGACTCTAACGGATGTCCAATACCTCACCAAGAGCCTCAGTCTTTACAGGAACACTTAGAAGAGATCTGTCGTAGGCCAGACGCTGTTTCAACTGGCCGTGGAGAATCACTTCTGTTTCTTCAGTAGAGCCACTTATGTCCTGTGTCAGTGACTACAGGCTGCAAATAGGATTCCATTGTTAATGTGACACCTATTTTATTTTATTTTATATTATATTTTCTCTCTTTTGTGTATCTTATTTTGGTTTGTTTCTGTTATTGTCTGACACCTTGGTGGGGGGGTAAAGGACTGGGGATATTGTATTGTTATGGTTGTCAATGTTTCTGTTATTGTCTGACACCTTGGTGGGGAGTGGAGGGGGGGGGGTAAAGGACTGGGGATGTTGTATTGTTATGGTTGTCAATGTTTCTGTTATTGTCTGACACCTTGGTGGGGAGTGGAGGGGGGGGGTAAAGGACTGGGGATATTGTATTGTTATGGTTGTCAATGTTTCTGTTCTCAAACGTGAAAACATACACAAAGTATATATACAACAGAAGAACACTAGAGACAGAGAGGATGGAGAGAGGATGGAGAGAGGATGGAGAGAGGATGGAGAGAAGATGGAGAGAAGGAGGAACACCAGACAGAGAGAGGATGTAGAGAGGATGGAGAGAAGGAGGAGGAACACCAGAGACAGAGGATGGAGAGAGGATGGAGAAAGGATGGGGAGGAGGAGGAACACCAGACAGAGAGAGGATGGAGAGAAGGAGGAGGAACACCAGAGACAGAGGATGGAGAGAGGATGGAGAGAGGATGGAGAGAGGATGGAGAAAGGATGGGGAGGAGGAGGAACACCAGACAGAGAGAGGATGGAGAGAAGGAGGAGGAACACCAGACAGAGAGAGGATGGAGAGAGGATGGAGAGAGGATGGAGAAAGGATGGAGAAAGGATGGGGAGGAGGAGGAACACCAGACAGAGAGAGGATGGAGAGAAGGAGGAGGAACACCAGAGACAGAGGATGGAGAGATGATGGAGAGAGGATGGAGAGAGGATGGAGAGAAGGAGGAGGAACACCAGAGACAGAGGATGGAGAGAGGATGGAGAGAGGATGGAGAGAAGGAGGAGGAACACCAGACAGAGAGAGGATGGAGAGAAGGAGGAGGAAAACCAGAGACAGAGGATGGAGAGTTGATGGAGAGAGGATGGAGAGAGGATGGAGAGAGGATGGAGAGAGGATGGAGAGAGGATGGAGAGAAGGAGGAGGAACACCAGAGACAGAGGATGGAGAGATGATGGAGAGAGGATGGAGAGAGGATGGAGAGAAGGAGGAGGAACACCAGAGACAGAGGATGGAGAGAGGATGGAGAGAGGATGGAGAGAAGGAGGAGGAACACCAGACAGAGAGAGGATGGAGAGAAGGAGGAGGAAAACCAGAGACAGAGGATGGAGAGTTGATGGAGAGTTGATGGAGAGAGGATGGAGAGAGGATGGAGAGAGGATGGAGAGAGGATGGAGAGAGGATGGAGAGAGGAAGGAGAGAGGATGGAGAGAAGGATGGAGAGAGGATGGAGAGAGGATGGAGAGAGGATGGAGAGAGGAAGGAGAGAGGATGGAGAGAGGATGGAGAGAGGAAGGAGAGAGGATGGAGAGAGGATGGAGAGAGGATGGAGAGAGGAAGGAGAGAGGATGGAGAGAGGATGGAGAGAGGATGGAGGAACACCAGAGACAGAGAGGATGGAGAGAGGATGGAGAGAGGATGGAGAGAAGGACGAAAAGAAGAGAGAAACAAACAGAGCAGGATGAGTGTGTGAAGGTCTGGCAGGGGGTGTGACCTTAATGAACCCTGGGTAATGCTCACTATGAGTATGTATGGACAACAGGCCTATAGGGATCACTTTTAGAACTATATAAAAGTGATTTAAAAGTGTATTTCCAGGTAAATGCCCAAAAAATGTCATTTTGGCAAGGCTAGCTTGGCTGGCTCCTTCTGGGTTTAATAGTTAAATAGTTGTTAGTCTCTCTTTCCTGTCCTGGCTGTGGGGTTCATTCCCCTGGTGTTCCTGTGGCCGGGGCTCGGTTATCATTGGACCTGAATATAGAGCAGGTGGCATAACTAACTAGCTATGTCCTTGCCTTCCTGCATGTGTTTGTGTGTTAGAGAAAGAGGCTGAGCACTACCAGTCCCCATCCAGTCTGCTCCCTGTACCCAGCCTTCCTCTCCCACAGCCTGGCTCTATAAGCCTGGAAGTCCCCACACACACACACACACACACACACACACACACACACACACACACACACACACACACACACACACACACACACACACACACACACACACACACACACACACACACACACACACACACACACACACACACACACACACACACACACACACACACACACACACACACACACACTAGCTCTATGAGTCTGAAAGTCCCTGGAAGTGGAAGGCCCCTACTAGAGCCCAAATATAATGAACCTCAAGGGGAAAGTAAAGGTCCATCCTGCCTAAAGCCTGGTGGTGCCTAGCCTGGACCAGACCAGACCAGGACGGTGTCCCAAATAGAACCCTACCACCTATATAGTGCACTACTTTTGACCAGGGCCCATCAGGTCATAGCCCAGGTGAACGAGAGGGAACCAGACCGTGACACGTCAGGCAGTGAGTCAGGCAGTGACTGGGGTGGGGAGGAATGGATGTGGAGGAGACAGCATTGTATGGTTGGGTCCACAGCCCAGGTTCACTAATTGGGGAATGTCTCATGTATGAAAAGCTCTTTATTATAATGAAGTTATTTTAAAACAAACTATTAGGAGACAGACTCTACAGCTGGTAGTTTTATTGTGATTAAGAGTGACAGGGAGGAGAAGCAGGAAATACATCCATGGCCAAACCTCCACAGTGGACAGAAAGCTAGTGACCTCATTGATCCCCTCAACGTCTGTCCAGCGTCCATATTCTGGGCAGTGAGAGTCCCTGTTTCCCATCCTTCAGTCTATCCACCTCAGATGAGTCATGCAGGGTTATTCCAGTCTGACGCTCTCTCTCCAGTAGGTTGGTATAAAGGGTTTGCAAAGGGTCGGAAACCTTCCGCTAAATTTCCTAGAATTTTCCCGGAAATATTCAATGGGAAGTTAAGCCTGGGAATTTTGGGGAATTTGTTAACTAGTAAATGTGTTAACTAGTAAATAGTAGCCTACAGCAAAGTGTGTTTAAATCATTTATAACTTGTTAACAATTTCTGCTAGTTAGTTTCTGCTACCATGTGGGTTTAATCTTGCTTGAGCCTGCTAACCGAGGAGTGTTAATTCACCTGTTTCCATACATGTTTCATTTTAAAACATGTATCTTACAGAGGTTGTTTAATCTAACTGCTTAACTATTTATTTGAACATGGAATTGTATTTGTGATTTTTTTTACTAATGTTTTTCTAATCTAATCTTTACAGGAAAATGCCACGGGCACTATCTGATGTGTGGAGACGTTTCTCTGCAGCTAATGTAGAAGGAAAAATGGTGTACATTTGCAAATACTGTGCCAAATCCTATATGTGAAGAATGCAACAAAGATGCAGAATCATCTGGCCAAGTGCATAAAGTTCCCTCAGTGCTCACATCAAGCAACCTCTGACAAAAGTCCCTCTAGTTATATACGAGGTGAAAATTATGAATCAGACACCTTATCGATAGCAACTATTCATGGTCCTTCTGGAATCAGATAGGTTTTTTTACTCAATGGAGGAACGTAGTCAGAGAAATGCTGATGAATGTCTTGCTCGAGCTGCGTATGGAACTGGTTCACCTCTGATGCTCACAGTCGATGTGTATTGGAAGAGATTTCTGAATGTTCTTCACCCAGCATACACCCCTCCAACCAGACATGCTTCTACTCATTTGCTGGATGCAGAGTTCAAGGTCAAGCAAATCGTAGATTTGTTTCTGTCTCCATATGATAAGGTAAAAGGTTTATGTTTCTGTCTCCATATGATATGGTAAAAGGTTTATGTTTCGGTCTCCATATGATATGGTAAAAGGTTTATGTTTCTGTCTCCATATGATATGGTAAAAGGTTTATGTTTCGGTCTCCATATGATATGGTAAAAGGTTTATGTTTCGGTCTCCATATGATATGGTAAAAGGTTTATGTTTCTGTCTCCATATGATGAGGTAAAAGGTTTATGTTTCTGTCTCCATATGATAAGGTAAAAGGTTTATGTTTCTGTCTCCATATGATAAGGTAAAAGGTTTATGTTTCTGTCTCCATATGATAAGGTAAAAGGTTTATGTTTCTGTCTCCATATGATAAGGTAAATACAGTGCCTTGCCAAAGTATTCGGCCCCCTTGAATAATTTTGCACGCCCATTTTTTCAGTTTTTGATTTGTTTAAAAAGTTTTAAATATCCAATAAATGTCGTTCCACTTCATGATTGTGTCTTGTTGTTGATTCTTCACAAAAAAATACAGTTTTATATCTTTTTGTTTGAAGCCTGAAATGTGGCAAAAGGTCGCAAAGTTCAAGGGGGCCGAATACTTTCGCAAGGCACTGTATATCCAAAACAAAAAACATCTACATTTAAATGGTATTAATATTAATTTGCATATATTTCTGTTAATTCCCATATATTCCCGCTAATTCCCACAGAAAGTTTCCACCTCTGAATATTCCCCAAAATGTGAAGCCCTAATAAAGACACAGCTTTGGTATGCTGTTAATCCCTATTGACACATCACAATGACAGACCATCCCTCACCATACACAAACAGACACACAGCAATGTGTGTGTGTGTGTGTGTGTGTGTGTGTGTGTGTGTGTGTGTGTGTGTGTGTGTGTGTGTGTGTGTGTGTGTGTGTGTGTGTGTGTGTGTGTGTGTGTGTGTGTGTGTGTGTGTGTGTGTGTGTGTGTGTGTGTGTGTGTGTGTGTGTTGCGTGCGTGCGTGCGTGCGTGCGTGCGTGCGTGCGTGCGTGCGTGTGTGTGTGTGTGTGTGTGTGTGTGTGTGTGTGTGTGTGTGTGTGTGTGTGTGTGTGCCAGCAGCTGATGTAAACTGAAGTGAAAGGAACCTGTTTCTTCATAGAGCGATGGAGTTATTTATTTGCCAAATTAAGACTAGACACACACACACCTGTACCACGTAAACAGACCCCATTGACACGGTATTCAGGGGGTTGGCAATGGTATTCAGGGGGTTGGCATGGTATTCAGGGGGTTGGCTATGGTATTCAGGGGGTTGGCAATGGTATTCAGTGGGTTGGCATGCATGGCGATGCATTGCTATAAGACAGGGGAGGCCTTCTCTGAGATGCTACTTCAGGAGTGTGTAAAACGGAGGGTTTTGACAGGAGGCCTTCTCTGAGATGCTACTTCAGGAGTGTGTATAACAGAGGGTTTTGACAGGAGGCCTTCTCTGAGATGCTAGTTCAGGAGTGTGTAAAACGGAGGGTTTTGACAGGAGGCCTTCTCTGAGATGCTACTTCAGGAGTGTGTATAACGGAGGGTTTTGACAGGAGGCGTTCTCGGAGATGCTACTTCAGGAGTGTGTATAACGGAGGGTTTTGACAGGAGGCCTTCACTGAGGGGCATTGATGTGGGTCTAAATCAGGCCATTAACTGTGGGCTCAAGAGATGCCAGCCGAGTGCATTAGTGTGTACAAGTTAACATAAACACTGTGGACTTCTGCCCAGGGGACACGGAAGTGATGGAAGGAAGGGGGGAGACACAGAGAGGACTCTGAGGTAGGGGTTCTGGCTTCTGTGTGGAACAGAGAGGACTCTGAGGTAGGGGTTCTGGCTTCTGTGTGGAACAGAGAGGACTTTGAGGTAGGGGTTCTGGCTTCTGTGTGGAACAGAGAGGACTCTGAGGTAGGGGTTCTGGCTTCTGTGTGGAACAGAGAGGACTTTGAGGTAGGGGTTCTGGCTTCTGTGTGGAACAGAGAGGACTCTGAGGTAGGGGTTCTGGCTTCTGTGTGGAACAGAGAGGACTTGTAGAGATGAAGGGGCGGCAGGTAGCCTAGTGGTTAGAGGGGCGGCAGGTAGCCTAGTGGTTAGAGGCAGGTAGCCTAGTGGTTAGAGGGGCGGCAGGTAGCCTAGTGGTTAGAGGCAGGAAGCCTAGTGGTTAGAGGGGCGGCAGGTAGCCTAGTGGTTAGAGGGGCGGCAGGTAGCCTAGTGGTTAGAGGGGCGGCAGGTAGCCTAGTGGTTAGAGGGGCGGCAGGTAGCCTAGTGGTTAGAGGGGCGGCAGGTAGCCTAGTGGTTAGAGGGGCGGCAGGTAGCCTAGTGGTTAGAGGGGCGGCAGGTAGCCTAGTGGTTAGAGGGGCGGCAGGTAGCCTAGTGGTTAGAGGGGCGGCAGGTAGCCTAGTGGTTAGAGGGGCGGCAGGTAGCCTAGTGGTTAGAGGGGCGGCAGGTAGCCTAGTGGTTAGAGGGCAGGCAGGTAGCCTAGTGGTTAGAGTAGGGCGGCAGGTAGCCTAGTGGTTAGAGTTGGACCAGTAACTGCAAGGTTGCTGGATCTAATCTGTCGTTCTGCCCCTGAACAAGGCAGTTAACCCACTGTTCCCCAGTAGGCCGTCATTGTAAGTAAGAATTTGTTCTTAACCGACTTGTCTAGTTAAATAAAGGTTAGATAAAAGTTAGATAAAGGTTAGATAAAATAATCAAATCAAACTTGAGTAAAGGGCCTAACATGTTGTTAGACTTGACATTCCACCACTGACATAGTTCCTGTCAAGACAGCAAGGCAGATGATTGTGAAGCTCCTTCTGTTACATTCAGTGTGTTTGTATTGTATTTATTATGGAGTTCCTGTCAAGACAGCAGCTACTCTTCCTGGGGTTTATTATGGATCCCCATTAGTTCCTGTCAAGACAGCAGCTACTCTTCCTGGGGTTTATTCTGGATCCCCATTAGTTCCTGTCAAGACAGCAGCTACTCTTCCTGGGGTTTATTATGGATCCCCATTAGTTCCTGTCAAGACAGCAGCTACTCTTCCTGGGGTTTATTATGGATCCCCATTAGTTCCTGTCAAGGCAGCAGCTACTCTTCCTGGGGTTTATTCTGGATCCCCATTAGTTCCTGTCAAGGCAGCAGCTACTCTTCCTGGGGTTTATTATGGATCCCCATTAGTTCCTGTCAAGGCAGCAGCTACTCTTCCTGGGGTTTATTATGGATCCCCATTAGTTCCTGTCAAGGCAGCAGCTACTCTTCCTGGGGTTTATTATGGATCCCCATTAGTTCCTGTCAAGACAGCAGCTACTCTTCCTGGGGTTTATTATGGATCCCCATTAGTTCCTGTCAAGGCAGCAGCTACTCTTCCTGGGGTTTATTATGGATCCCCATTAGTTCCTGTCAAGGCAGCAGCTACTCTTCCTGGGGTTTATTATGGATCCCCATTAGTTCCTGTCAAGACAGCAGCTACTCTTCCTGGGGTTTATTATGGACCCCCATTAGTTCCTGTCAAGACAGCAGCTACTCTTCCTGGGGTTTATTATGGATCCTCATTAGTTCCTCAAGGCAGCAGCTACTCTTCCAAGGCAGC
>NW_025746870.1:25000-27500 GCF_021184085.1 Oncorhynchus gorbuscha
GGGTGACCATGGCCTCCATACTCTTACAGCTGGTCTTAGCAAGTATTTCTGTATGGGGCACATAGTTGCACCAGGTGATTCCCAGGATGCACTGCAGCCATCGTATGTGGAATCGGTTGAAGCTGCTTGTTGTGGCGACTATAAGTGACCCAGAAATGTGGTGATGCAGAATGGCTTGATAGATGGCGACTTTGGTGTGGAGGTGGCGATCCCAGTTTAGGAAGACCCTGCGTTTGAGTTTCCCCGAAGGCAGCTGATGCTTGATCCTGTTTTGAATTTTGAGGTCGATGCTGCAGTCCTCCCAGAGGATGCTGCCCAGGTATTTGAAGGATGGGACTATTGCTAGTGATTTGTGTTCAATGGTGAAGACAGGCATGGTGGGTGGAGGGATGGGTCTCTATTGGCAGACCACCTCTGTCTTGGTGGTGTTGTTAGACAGTCCCATCCTGCTATAGACCCTCACAGCCCCTACAAGGACGGACTGAAGGTCTTCCAGAGTGTGGGCCACACGACCACAGTCATCAGCATACCGCAGCTCAAGAACCCGCTCCGTCAAAACCTTGGTGTAGCCTCCTGATGTTTAATAGGTCCACATTTACATTACATTTACATTTAAGTCATTTAGCAGACGCTCTTATCCAGAGCGACTTACAAATTGGTGCATTCACCTTATGACATCCAGTGGGACAGTCACTTAACAATAGTGCATCTAAAACTTAGGGGGGGTGGGGTGAGAGGGATTACTTAACCTATCCTAGGTATTCCTTAAAGAGGTGGGGTTTCAGGTGTCTCCGGAAGGTGGTGATTGACTCCGCTGTCCTGGCGTCGTGAGGGAGTTTGTTCCACCATTGGGGGGCCAGGGCAGCGAACAGTTTTGACTGGGCTGAGCGGGAGCTGTACTTCCTCAGTGGTAGGGAGGCGAGCAGGCCAGAGGTGGATGAACGCAGTGCCCTTGTTTGGGTGTAGGGCCTGATCAGAGCCTGGAGGTACTGAGGTGCCGTTCCCCTCACAGCTCCGTAGGCAAGTCCACCACAACCCTACTGCAGTCCTCAAGCTCCTTGTGGAGAAGCTGGGTGACACACATGAGATCGTCGAAGGCCTTGGAGCGGTCGTCGAAGGCCTTGGGGAAGTCGTCGAAGGCCTTGGAGCGGTCGTTGGAGGCCTTGGGGAAGTCGTCGAAGGCCTTGGAGCGGTCGTCGAAGGCCTTGGGGAAGTCGTCGAAGGCCTTGGAGCGGTCGTTGAAGGCCTTGGGGAAGTCGTCGAAGGCCTTGGGGAGGTCGTTGAAGGCCTTGGGGAGGTCGTCGAAGGCCTTGGGGAGGTCGTCGAAGGCCTTGGGGAGGTCGTAGAAGGCCTTGGAGAGGTCGTAGAAGGCCTTGGAGAGGTCGTCGAAGGGCTTAGAAAGGTCGTTGAAGGCCTTGGGGAGGTCGTCGAAGGCCTTGGGGAGGTCGTCGAAGGTCCTTGGAGAGGTCGTCGAAGGCCTTAGAAAGTTCATTGAAGGCCTTGGGGAGTTCGTCGAAGGCCTTGGGGAGGTCGTCGAAGGCCTTGGGGAGGTCGTAGAAGGCCTTGGAGAGGTCGTAGAAGGCCTTGGAGAGGTCGTCGAAGGGCTTAGAAAGGTCGTTGAAGGCCTTGGGGAGGTCGTCGAAGGCCTTGGGGAGGTCGTCGAAGGTCCTTGGAGAGGTCGTCGAAGGCCTTAGAAAGTTCATTGAAGGCCTTGGGGAGTTCGTCGAAGGCCTTGGGGAGGTCGTCGAAGGCCTTGGGGAGGTCGTTGAAGGCCTTGGGGAGGTCGTCGAAGGCCTTGGAGAGGTCGTAGAAGGCCTTGGAGAGGTCGTCGAAGGGCTTAGAAAGGTCGTTGAAGGCCTTGGGGAGGTCGTTGAAGGCCTTGGGGAGGTCGTCGAAGGCCTTGGAGAGGTCGTCGAAGGCCTTAGAAAGTTCGTTGAAGGCCTTGGGGAGTTCGTCGAAGGCCTTGGGGAGGTCGTCGAAGGCCTTGGAGAGGTCGTCGAAGGCCTTGGAGAGGTCGTCGAAGGCCTTGGGGAGGTCGTCGAAGTCCTTGGAGAGGTCGTTGAATGCCTTAGAAAGGTCGTTGAAGGCCTTGGAGAGGTCGTCGAAGGCCTTAGAAAGGTCGTTGAAGGCCTTGGAGAGGTCATCGAAGGCCTTGGAGAGGTCGTTGAAGGCCTTGGAGAGGTCGTTGAAGGCCTTGGAGAGGTCGTCGAAGGCCTTGGAGAGGTCATCGAAGGCCTTGGAGAGGTCGTCGAAGGCCTTGGGGAGGTCGTCGAAGGCCTTGGAGAGGTCGTCGAAGGCCTTGGGGAGGTCGTCGAAGGCCTTGGAGAGGTCGTAGAAGGCCTTGGAGAGGTCGTTGAAGGCCTTGGAAAGGTCGTTGAAGGCCTTGGATAGGTCGTTGAAGGCCTTGGAGAGGTCCTGATGTTGTTCACAGCACTGGCGTTGCCGTGTCGTGAACATCATGTTGACTGTTGTCCTGTTCTTTCTGAAGCCGCATTGTGAC
>NW_025746870.1:35000-40000 GCF_021184085.1 Oncorhynchus gorbuscha
CTGATTTGGTCCTGCAGTACATACCTACACGTACGCTACGGTCACAAGACGCAGGCCTCCTAATTGTCCCTAGAATTTCTAAGCAAACAGCTGGAGGCAGGGCTTTCTCCTATAGAGCTCCATTTTTATGGAACGGTCTGCCTACCCATGTCAGAGACGCAAACTCAGTCTCAACCTTTAAGTCTTTACTGAAGACTCATCTCGTCAGTGGGTCAAATGATTGAGTGTATTCTGGCCCAGGAGTGGGCAGGTGAACGGAAAGGCTCTGGAGCAACGAACCACCCTTGCTGTCTCTGCCTGGCCGGTTCCCCTCTTTCCACTGGGGTCCTTCTGTAGCTCAGTTGGTAGAGCATGGCGCTTGTAACGCCAGGGTAGTGGGTTCGATTCCCGGGACCACCCATACGTAGAATGTATGCACACATGACTGTAAGTCGCTTTGGATAAAAGTGTCTGCTAAATGGCATATATTATTATTATTATTATATTATTCTCTGCCTCTAACCCTATTACAGGGGCTGAGTCACTGGCTTACTGGGGCTCTCTCATGCCATCCCTGCAGGGGGTGCGTCACCTGAGTGGGTTGATTCACTGTTGTGGTAATCCTGTCTGGGTTGGTGCCCCCCTCTTGGGTTGTGCCGTGGCGGAGATCTTTGTGGGCTATACTCAGCCTTGTCTAAGGATGGTAAGTTGGTGGTTGAAGATATCCCTCTAGTGGTGTGGGGGCTGTGCTTTGGCAAAGTGGGTGGGGTTATATCCTTCCTGTTTGGCCCTGTCCGGGGGTGTCTCAGCCTCCAGTATTTATGCTGCAGTAGTTTGTGTCGGGGGGTTAGAGTCAGTTTGTTATATCTGGAGTACTTCTCCTGTCCTATTCGGTGTCCTGTGTGAATCTAAGTGTGCGTTCTCTAATTCTCTCCTTCTTTCTTTCTCTCTCTCGGAGGACCTGAGCCCTAGGACCATGCCCCAGGACTACCTGACATGATGACTCCTTGCTTTACCCAGTCCACCTGGCCATGCTGCTGCTCCAGTTTCATCTGACCTGAGCCCTAGGACCATGCCCCAGGACTACCTGACATGATGACTCCTTGCTGTCCCCAGTCCACCTGGCCATGCTGCTGCTCCAGTTTCAACTGTTCTGGTCGTTTATGAACATTTGAACATCTTGGCCATGTTCTGTTATAATCTCCACCCGGCACAGCCAGAAGAGGACTGGCCACCCCACATAGCCAGGTTCCTCTCTAGGTTTCTTCCTAGGTTTTGGCCTTTCTAGGGAGTTTTTCCTAGCCACCGTGCTTCTACACCTGCATTGCTTGCTGTTTGGGGTTTTAGGCTGGGTTTCTGTACAGCACTTTGAGATATCAGCTGATGTACGAAGGGATATATAAATACATTTGATTTGATTTGATCTGTAATATCAGACCTGATCCAGAGGGAAACAGAGCTGGAATATCAGACCTGATCCAGAGGGAAACAGAGCTGGAATATCAGACCTGATCCAGAGGGAAACAGAGAAGGAATATCAGACCTGATCCAGAGCTGGAATATCAGACCTGATCCAGAGGGAAACAGAGCTGGAATATCAGAGGGAAACAGAGCTGGAATATCAGACCTGATCCAGAGGGAAACAGAGCTGGAATATCAGACCTGATCCAGAAGGAAACAGAGCTGGAATATCAGACCTGATCCTGAGGGAAACAGAGCTGGAATATCAGACCTGATCCAGAGGGAAACAGAGCTGGAATATCAGATCCTGAAATGAATATCCATCCAGGGAAACAGAGCTGGAATATCAGACCTGATCCTGAAATGGAATATCATACCTGATCCAGAGGGAAACAGAGCTGTTAGAGATTTCACGGTGACTAACACCATTCCGTACAAACTTGTGCAACCGTGACATTCAAACGAGGCGACAGTGTTGACATCCTAATCTGGGGTGTGAACTATGTTTCTATTCAAGCGTCGATTGACATGGTAATTGCCCAATAGTATTGGAGAAAAGTTGAAAAACCGACCCCCGACTCTGTATGTTAAATTGTGAAGTGTCGTGACGTAACGTGCAGCATCCATAATGCAACTAATTCTGTCTTTCAGCCTCTCTCACCATTTAAAAACAAGACAGGGACAGGGTAAGGGGACAGGGTAAGGGACAGGGTAAGGGAACAGGGTAAGGGACAGGGTAAGGGGACAGGGTAAGGGGCAGGGTAAGGGGACAGGGCCAGGGGACAAGGACAGGGTAAGGGACAGGGTAAGGGGACAGGGTAAGGGACAGGGTAAGGGGACAGGGGAAGGGACAGGGGAAGGGTAAGGGACAGGGTAAGGGACAGGGACAGGGTAAGGGGACAGGGTAAGAGACAGGGTAAGAGACAGGGACAGGGTAAGGGACAGGGTAAGGGGACAGGGTAAGGGGACATGGTAAGAGACAGGGTAAGGGACAGGGTAAGGGGACAGGGTAAGAGACAGGGTAAGGGGACATGGTAAGAGACAGGGTAAGGGACAGGGTAAGGGGACAGGGTAAGGGACAGGGACAGGGTAAGGGACAGGGACAGTGTAAGGGGACAGGGTAAGAGACAGGGACAGGGTAAGGGGACAGGGTAAGGGACAGGGACAGGGTAAGAGACAGGGACAGGGTAAGAGACAGGGACAGGGTAAGGGGACAGGGACAGGGTAAGGGACAGGGACAGGGTAAGGGGACAGGGGAAGGGACAGGGGAAGGGTAAGGGACAGGGTAAGGGACAGGGACAGGGTAAGGGGACAGGGTAAGAGACAGGGTAAGAGACAGGGACAGGGTAAGGGACAGGGTAAGGGGACAGGGTAAGGGGACAGGGTAAGGGGACAGGGTAAGGGGACATGGTAAGAGACAGGGTAAGGGACAGGGTAAGGGGACAGGGTAAGAGACAGGGTAAGGGGACATGGTAAGAGACAGGGTAAGGGACAGGGTAAGGGGACAGGGTAAGGGACAGGGACAGGGTAAGGGACAGGGACAGTGTAAGGGGACAGGGTAAGAGACAGGGACAGGGTAAGGGGACAGGGTAAGGGACAGGGACAGGGTAAGAGACAGGGACAGGGTAAGGGGACAGGGTAAGAGACAGGGACAGGGTAAGGGGACAGGGACAGGATAAGGGACAGGGTAAGAGACAGGGTAAGGGACAGGGTTGGGTAAGGGGACAGGGTAAGAGACAGGGACAGGGTAAGGGGACAGGTTAGGGACAGGGACAGGGTAAGGGGACAGGGACAGGGTAAGGGGACAGGGTAAGAGACAGGGACAGGGTAAGTGGTAAGGGGACAGGGGACAGGTTAAGAGACAGGGACAGGGTAAGGGGACAGGGTAAGAGACAGGGACAGGGTAAGGGACAGGGACAGGGGGAATACCTAGTCATTTTTTGCATCATCACTGCAAGCTATCATGACTCTCAAAAACCTGCTGTTAACTTCTGAAGATCACTTTAGCCCCGCCCTAAAAACCTGCAGTTAACTTCTGAAGATCACTTTAGCCCCGCCCTAAAAACATGCAGTTAACTTCTGAAGATCACTTTAGCCCCGCCCTAAAAACCTGCAGTTAACTTCTGAAGATCACTTTAGCCCCGCCCTAAAAACATGCAGTTAACTTCTGAAGATCACTTTAGCCCCGCCCTAAAAACCTGCTGTTAACTTCTGAAGATCACTTTAGCCCCGCCCTAAAAACCTGCTGTTAACTTCTGAAGATCACTTTAGCCCCGCCCTAAAAACCTGCTGTTAACTTCTGAAGATCACTTTAGCCACCACTTTAGCTGAGGTAGACAAGACACAGTTACAGTCTCCATAACAACCCCTCACAGACTCTGTGTGTCTCTAACATAACAGGGAACCAGTGCAGTGAGGAAGTCATCCCTGAGGTAGACAAGACACAGTAACAGTCTCCATAACAACCCCTCACAGACTCTGTGTGTCTCTAACATAACAGGGAACCAGTGCAGTGAGGAAGTCATCCCTGAGGTAGACAAGACACAGTAACAGTCTCCATAACAACCCCTCACAGACTCTGTGTGTCTCTAACATAACAGGGAACCAGTGCAGTGAGGAAGTCATCCCTGAGGTAGACAAGACACAGTAACAGTCTCCATAACAACCCCTCACAGACTCTGTGTGTCTCTAACATAACAGGGAACCAGTGGGGACAGAACATCCGCTGTCTGGTAAATGTCCTACAGGGTTTCTTAATGTCCTAGTCTGGTCCAACTATAGCTGGCTAATGGACAATCAGCGGATGTTCTGATGCTCTGAAAGGGGAGCAGCCAGCACACACACACACACACACACACACACACACACACACACACACACACACACACACACACACACACACACACACACACACACACACACACACACACACACACACACACACACACACACACACACACACACCCCAGCGCTCTCTCTGCCTTCATTGCTTCCACCGTGTGGGTCGTCGTCATCTGTCACACAGGGCTGTGTGTGTGTGTGTGTGTGTGTGTGTGTGTGTGTGTGTGTGTGTGTGTGTGTGTGTGTGTGTGTGTGTGTGTGTGTGTGTGTGTGTGTGTGTGTGTGTGTGTGTGTGTGTGTGTGTGTGTGTGTGTGTGTGTGTGTGTCACTCTGTTGACTAAAAGGAATCTGAGTCCACCTCAGGATGACTTCCTCAAACAATGTTGTATGTGTCACACTGCTGTGCTTTATCTTGGCAGGTCTCAGGTGTAAATGACAACTTGTTCTCAACCTGGTTGAGAAATAAAAACATGTAAATGTGTATTTATAAAAGCCCTTTGTGCATCAGCAGATGTCACTAAGTACAGAAACCCAGCCTGAAACCCCCAAAGACAAGCAATGCAGATGTAGAGGTTGATACACTCTGAAACATGAGCTTATAAAGCATTATAGTGACTGGAGGAGCTCTCAGTCACACTGTCTCTGTCAGGACTCAGACTGAAGTAACAGAGCTCTCAGTCACACTGTCTCTGTCAGGACTCAGACTGAAGTAACAGAGC
>NW_025746870.1:45000-82946 GCF_021184085.1 Oncorhynchus gorbuscha
GTTCTTTAAGAGAACCCTGAGAGTATTCTATATTCTAGAACTCTGGGCCTGTTCTGTTAGATAACCCTGAGAGTATTCTATATTCTAGAACTCTGGGCCTGTTCTGTTAGATAACCCTGAGAGTATTCTATATTCTAGAACTCTGGGCCTGTTCTGTTAGATAACCCTGAGAGTATTCTATATTCTAGAACTCTGGGCCTGTTCTGTTAGATAACCCTGAGAGTATTCTATATTCTAGAACTCTGGGCCTGTTCTGTTAGATAACCCTGAGAGTATTCTATATTCTAGAACTCTGGGCCTGTTCTGTTAGATAACCCTGAGAGTATTCTATATTCTAGAACTCTGTTCTGTTAGATAACCCTGAGAGTATTCTATATTCTAGAACTCTGTTCTGTTAGATAACCCTGAGAGTATTCTATATTCTAGAACTCTGTTCTGTTGATAACCCCAGCCTGGCGCCTATATTCTAGAACTCTGTTCTGTTAGATAACCCTGAGAGTATTCTATATTCTAGAACTCTGTTCTGTTAGATAACCCAGGCATATTCTATATTCTAGAACCAGGGCCTGTTCTGTTAGATAACCCTGAGTGTATTCTTTATTCTAGAACTCTGTTCTGTTAGATAACCCTGAGAGTATTCTATATTCTAGAACTCTGGGCCTGTTCTGTTAGATAACCCTGAGAGGATTCTATATTCTAGAACTCTGGGCTGTTCTGTTAGATAACCCTGAGAGTATTCTATATTCTAGAACTCTGGGCCTGTTCTGTTAGGGGGATAACCCTGAGGAGGATTCTAGATTCTAGAACTCTGGGCCTGTTCTGTTAGATAACCCAGAGGAGTATTCTAAGATTCTAGAACTCTGGGCCTGTTCTGTTAGATAACCCTGAGAGTATTCTATATTCTAGAACTCTGGGCCTGTTCTGTTAGATAACCCTGAGAGTATTCTATATTCTAGAACTCTGGGCCTGTTCTGTTAGGGAGAGTATTCTATATTCTAGAACTCTGGGCCTGTTCTGTTAGAGACAAGGAGGGAGAAGTATTCTAGGGAGAACTCTGGGCCTGTTCTGTTAGATAACCCTGAGAGTATTCTATAGAGACAGAACTCTGGGCCTGTTCTGTTAGATAACCCTGAGAGTATTCTATATTCTAGAACTCTGTTCTGTTCAGGTCAACGCCCAGTCTAGCTGTATCCAGGCAGGGAGAGAGACTCTGGTTGGTCAGTTGTATCCTCCAGCCTGGCGGAGGAGAAGAGCCCCAGGTCTGGGTCTGGCAGAGGAGGAGAAGCTGACGGACCGGAGACTGGAGAAGAGATTCTCCAGCCACCTAAAGCCAGAGAAAAGACAGAGCTGCCCTGAGTGTGGACTGTACAGCTTATGAGAGGAGGGAGAAAGACAAAAACAGGTAATTCCCATTCCCTGTTCACCTAGCAATTTGAGGCAGAGGAGCTGGCAAAGAGGGGGAAGGAGGCAGAGGTAGAGGAGAGGAGAAGAGGACAGAGGAGGGGGAAGAGACAGAGGAGGGAGAAGAGACAGAGGAGGAGAAGGCAGAGGAGGGAGAAGACAGAGGAGGAAGAAGAGGCAGAGGAGGGAGAAGGAGGAGGGAGAAGAAGAGGCAGAGGAGAAGAAGAGGCAGAGGAGGGAGAAGAGGCAGAGGAGGAAGAAGAGGCAGGAGAGAGGCAGAGGAGGAGAAGAGACAGAGGAGGAGAAGAGGCAGAGGAGGGGAAGAGAGGGAGGGAGAAGAGGAGAGGAGAAGAGGCAGAGGAGGAAGAGACAGAGGAGAGAGGCAGAGGAGAGAAGAGACAGAGGGGAGGACAGAGGAGGGGAAGAAGAGGGGCAGAGGAGGGAGAAGAGACAGAGGAGGGGAAAGAGGGAGAGCAGAGGAGGGAGAAGAGGCAGAGGAGGGAGGGAGACAGAGGAGGGAGAAGAGACAGAGGAGGGAGAAGAGACAGAGGAGGGAGAAGAGACAGAGGAGGGAGAAGAGACAGAGGGAGGGAGAAGAGACAGAGGAGGGGAAGAGACAGAGGAGGGAGAAGAGACAGAGGGGAGAAGAGACAGAGGAGGGAGAAGAGACAGAGGAGGGAGAAGAGGCAGAGGAGGGAGAAGAGACAGAGGAGGGAGAAGAGACAGAGGAGGGAGAAGAGGACAGAGGAGGGAGAAGAGACAGAGGAGGGAGAAGAGACAGAGGGGAGAAGAGACAGAGGAGGGGGAAGAGACAGAGGAGGGAGAAGAGACAGAGAGGAGGGAGAAGAGGCAGAGGAGGGAGAAGAGCAGAGGAGGAGAAGAGGCAGAGGAGAAGAGACAGAGGAGAGGAGGCAGAGGCAGAGGGGAAGAGACAGAGGAGGGGAAGAAGAGACAGGAGGAGGGGAAGAGGCAAAGAGAGGAGGAGGGAGAGAGGAGGCAGAGGAGAAGGGGAGAAGAGGCAGAGGAGGGAGAAGATGCAGAGGAGGGAGAAGAGCAGAGGAGGGAGAAGAGACAGAGGAGGAGAAGAGACAGAGAGGAGGGAGAAGAGACAGAGGAGGGGGAAGAGACAGAGGAGGGAGAAGAGGCAGAGGAGGGAGAAGAGGCAGAGGAGTGAGAAGAGACAGAGGAGGAAGAAGAGGCAGAGGAGGAAGAAGAGGCAGAGGAGGAAGAAGAGGCAGAGGAGGAAGAAGAGGCAGAGGAGGAAGAAAGGCAGAGGAGGGAGAAGGGGCAGAGGAGGGAGAAGAGGCAGAGGAGGGAGAAGGGGCAGAGGAGAGGAGGAGAAGAGGCAGAGGAGGGAGAAGAGAAGTAGAGGAGGGAGAAGGGGCAGAGGAGGGAGAAGAGGCAGAGGAGGGAGAAGAGACAGAGGAGGGAGAAGAGGCAGAGGAGGGAGAAGAGGCAGAGACAGAGGGGAGAAGAGGCAGAGGAGGGAGAAGAGGCAGAGGAGGGAGAAGAGACAGAGGAGGGAGAAGAGGCAGAGGAGGGAGAAGAGGCAGAGGAGGAGGAAGAGGCAGAGGAGGGAGAAGAGACAGCAGAGGAGGGAGAAGAGGCAGAGGAGGGAGAAGAGGTAGAGGAGGGAGAAGAGGCAGAGGAGGGAGAAGAGGCAGAGGAGGGAGAAGAGGTAGAGGAGGGAGAAGGTGCAGAGGAGGGAGAAGAGGCAGAGGAGGGAGAAGAGGCAGAGGAGGGAGAAGAGACAGAGGAGGGAGAAGAGGCAGAGGAGGGAGAAGGCAGAGGAGGCAGAGGAGGGAGAAGAGGTAGAGGAGGGAGAAGGGGCAGAGGAGGGAGAAGAGGCAGAGGAGGGAGAAGGGGCAGAGGAGGAAGAAGAGGCAGAGGAGGGAGAAGAGGCAGAGGAGGGAGAAGAGGCAGAGGAGGGAGAAGAGGCAGAGGAGGGGAAGGGAGACAGAGGAGGGGAAGAGACAGAGGAGGGGGAAGAGGCAGAGGAGGGAGAAGAGGCAGAGGAGGGAGAAGAGTCAGAGGAGGGAGAAGAGGCAGAGGAGGGAGAAGAGACAGAGGAGGGAGAAGAGACAGAGGAGGGAGAAGAGGCAGAGGAGGCAGAGGAGGGAGAAGAGACAGAGGGGGAAGGGACAGAGGAGGGGGAAGAGGCAAAGATGGGAGAGAGGCAGAGGAGGGAGAAGAGGCAGAGGAGGAAGAAGAGGCAGAGGAGGGAGAAGAGGCAGAGGAGGGAGAAGAGGCAGAGGAGGGAGAAGAGGCAGAGGAGGCAGAGGAGGGAGAAGAGGCAGAGGAGGGAGAAGAGGCAGAGGAGGGAGAAGAGGCAGAGGAGGGAGAAGAGGCAGAGGAGGGAGAAGAGACAGAGGAGGGAGAAGAGGCAGAGGAGGGAGAAGAGACAGAGGAGGGAGAAGAGAGAGGAGGGAGAGGAGGCAGAGGAGGAGGCAGAGGAGGCAGAGGAGGGAGAAGAGGCAGAGGAGGAGAAGAGGCAGAGGAGGGAGAAGAGGCAGAGGAGGGAGAAGAGGCAGAGGAGGGAGAAGAGGCAGAGGAGGGAGAAGAGACAGAGGAGGAAGAGACAGAGGAGGCAGAGGAGGGAGGAGGGAGAGAGGCAGAGGAGGGAGAAGAGACAGAGGAGGCAGAGGAGGCAGAGGAGGGAGAAGAGGCAGAGGAGGGGGAAGAGGCAGAGGAGGGAGAAGAGACAGAGGAGGGGGAAGAGGCAGAGGAGGGAGAAGAGGCAGAGGAGGGGGAAGAGGCAGAGGAGGGGGAAGAGACAGAGGAGAGACAGGATGAAGGACGAAGCAGAGGAGTATTGCTCTCTAGCCAACTAATGGTGTCCTGGTCTAACCGATCAAAACCCTGCAGCAAACCAGGAACATTCCCAGAACATTAGCTAAGATTCCATTAGGTTCTCGTTTGGGTTTTATCTAACATTAGGATGATATCGTCCCAAAGACATTGAGAGTGTTTTTAACAACAACAATGTACCAGTGATGTTTTCCCAGCAAACTAAAATTGCTTCTGTTTAAGTTCCCAGAACATTCGTTAGGTCGCCGCAAATGTTCTCATGTATTTCACTGGGAATACAGACATGCATCTGCTGGGCACATTTTCTCACACTGATATGGTCATCTTCACGTTTTCATTCCTTCATACAATGCTTGGGAATGAGGGAAGGCATTTATGATAATTCTATAGTAATACAGAGTGGGAAAGCAGCCGTACGTTTGGACAATTCAACACGGCAGTAAACAAACCCCAGTAAGAATGTGTCAGCCCTGTCCAGAACCGGACTCTACACAGACCGGTGTGCTATAGCCAATCAGAGCTGCAGTAGGCCTATATGCAAATTAGTCATTTTCCACACGGGACCGACATCATTCACTTTGAACTGGACTGTGTGTCTACAGTCATTAGCAACAGTGTGACTTTCATGAGAAAGGATTCTTCAAAAGCCCCAAAATACACCTGAATGGATTTCTGCAAATATGTTAATACCAGGGGAGTCGTCTTCCAACCATGAACAGGTAGGATCTCCCTCAGATCCCTGAACACAACAACAACTACTGTTACCCAGAGGGAGAAGCGCTCAAATCTAACCAGGGAACAATAGATAAGGTAGGCTCTCCCTCAGTTCCCTGAACACAACAACAAGATCAACAACTACTGTTACCCAGAGGGAGAAGAGCTCAAATCTAACCAGGGAACAATAGATAAGGTAGGCTCTCCCTCAGTTCCCTGAACACAACAACAACTACTGTTACCCAGAGGGAGAAGAGCTCAAATCTAACCAGGGAACATTAGATAAGGTAGGCTCTCCCTCAGTTCCCTGAGCACAACAACAAGATCAACAACTACTGTTACCCAGAGGGAGAAGAGCTCAAATCTAACCAGGGAACAATAGATAAGGTAGGCTCTCCCTCAGTTCCCTGAGCACAACAACAACTACTGTTACCCAGAGGGAGAAGAGCTCAAATCTAACCAGGAAACAATAGGTAAGGTAGGCTCTCCCTCAGTTCCCTGAGCACAACAACAACTACTGTTACCCAGAGGGAGAAGAGCTCAAATCTAACCAGGGAACAATAGATAAGGTAGGCTCTCCCTCAGTTCCCTGCACAACAACAAGATCAACAACTACTGTTACCCAGAGGGAGAAGAGCTCAAATCTAACCAGGGAACAATAGATAAGGTAGGCTCTCCCTCAGTTCCCTGAGCACAACAACAACTACTGTTACCCAGAGGGAGAAGAGCTCAAATCTAACCAGGGAACAATAGATAAGGTAGGCTCTCCCTCAGTTCCCTGCACAACAACAAGATCAACAACTACTGTTACCCAGAGGGAGAAGAGCTCAAATCTAACCAGGGAACAATAGATAAGGTAGGCTCTCCCTCAGTTCCCTGAGCACAACAACAACTACTGTTACCCAGAGGGAGAAGAGCTCAAATCTAACCAGGGAACAATAGATAAGGTAGGCTCTCCCTCAGTTCCCTGAGCACAACAACAACTACTGTTACCCAGAGGGAGAAGAGCTCAAATCTAACCAGGGAACAATAGATAAGGTAGGCTCTCCCTCAGTTCCCTGAACACAACAACAACTACTGTTACCCAGAGGGAGAAGAGCTCAAATCTAACCAGGGAACATTAGATAAGGTAGGCTCTCCCTCAGTTCCCTGAGCACAACAACAAGATCAACAACTACTGTTACCCAGAGGGAGAAGAGCTCAAATCTAACCAGGGAACAATAGATAAGGTAGGCTCTCCCTCAGTTCCCTGAGCACAACAACAACTACTGTTACCCAGAGGGAGAAGAGCTCAAATCTAACCAGGAAACAATAGGTAAGGTAGGCTCTCCCTCAGTTCCCTGAGCACAACAACAACTACTGTTACCCAGAGGGAGAAGAGCTCAAATCTAACCAGGGAACAATAGATAAGGTAGGCTCTCCCTCAGTTCCCTGCACAACAACAAGATCAACAACTACTGTTACCCAGAGGGAGAAGAGCTCAAATCTAACCAGGGAACAATAGATAAGGTAGGCTCTCCCTCAGTTCCCTGAGCACAACAACAACTACTGTTACCCAGAGGGAGAAGAGCTCAAATCTAACCAGGGAACAATAGATAAGGTAGGCTCTCCCTCAGTTCCCTGAGCATAACAACAACTACTGTTACCCAGAGGGAGAAGCGCTCAAATCTAACCAGGGAACAATAGATAAGGTAGGCTCTCCCTCAGTTCCCTGAACACAACAACAACTACTGTTAGCCAGAGGGAGAAGAGCTCAAATCTAACCAGGGAACAATAGATAAGGTAGGCTCTCCCTCAGTTCCCTGAGCACAACAACAAGATCAACAACTACTGTTACCCAGAGGGAGAAGAGCTCAAATCTAACCAGGGAACAATAGATAAGGTAGGCTCTCCCTCAGTTCCCTGAGCACAACAACAAGATCAACAACTACTGTTACCCAGAGGGAGAAGAGCCCAAATCTAACCAGGGAACATTAGATAAGGTAGGCTCTCCCTCAGTTCCCTGAGCACAACAACAACTACTGTTAGCCAGAGGGAGAAGAGCTCAAATCTAACCAGGGAACAATAGATAAGGTAGGCTCTCCCTCAGTTCCCTGAGCACAACAACAACTACTGTTACCCAGAGGAGAAGAGCTCAAATCTAATCAGGGAACAATAGATAAGGTAGGCTCTCCCTCAGTTCCCTGAGCACAACAACAAGATCAACAACTACTGTTAGCCAGAGGGAGAAGAGCTCAAATCTAACCAGGGAACAATAGATAAGGTAGGCTCTCCCTCAGTTCCCTGAACACAACAACAAGATCAACAACTACTGTTAGTCAGAGGGAGAAGAGCTCAAATCTAACCAGGGAACAATAGATAAGGTAGGCTCTCCCTCAGTTCCCTGAACACAACAACAAGATCAACAACTACTGTTAGTCAGAGGGAGAAGAGCCCAAATCTAACCAGGGAACAATAGATAAGGTAGGCTCTCCCTCAGTTCCCTGAACACAACAACAACTACTGTTACCCAGAGGGAGAAGAGCTCGAATCTAACCAGGGAACATTAGATAAGGTAGGCTCTCCCTCAGTTCCCTAAGCACAACAACAACTACTGTTACCCAGAGGGAGAAGAGCTCAAATCTAACCAGGGAACAATAGATAAGGTAGGCTCTCCCTCAGTTCCCTGAACACAACAACAAGATCAACAACTACTGTTACCCAGAGGGAGAAGAGCCCAAATCTAACCAGGGAACAATAGATAAGGTAGGCTCTCCCTCAGTTCCCTGAGCACAACAACAAGATCAACAACTACTGTTACCCAGAGGGAGAAGAGCCCAAATCTAACCAGGGAACAATAGATAAGGTAGGCTCTCCCTCAGTTCCCTGAACACAACAACAACTACTGTTACCCAGAGGGAGAAGAGCTCAAATCTAACCAGGGAACATTAGATAAGGTAGGCTCTCCCTCAGTTCCTGAACACAACAACAAGATCAACAACTACTGTTACCCAGAGGGAGAAGAGCTCAAATCTAACCAGGGAACATTAGATAAGGTAGGCTCTCCCTCAGTTCCCTGAACACAACAACAACTACTGTTACCCAGAGGGAGAAGAGCTCAAATCTAACCAGGGAACATTAGATAAGGTAGGCTCTCCCTCAGTTCCCTGAGCACAACAACAAGATCAACAACTACTGTTACCCAGAGGGAGAAGAGCTCAAATCTAACCAGGGAACAATAGATAAGGTAGGCTCTCCCTCAGTTCCCTGAGCACAACAACAACTACTGTTACCCAGAGGGAGAAGAGCTCAAATCTAACCAGGGAACATTAGATAAGGTAGGCTCTCCCTCAGTTCCCTGAGCACAACAAAAACTACTGTTACCCAGAGGGAGAAGAGCTCAAATCTAACCAGGGAACAATAGATAAGGTAGGCTCTCCCTCAGTTCCCTGAGCACAACAACAACTACTGTTACCCAGAGGGAGAAGAGCTCAAATCTAACCAGGGAACATTAGATAAGGTAGGCTCTCCCTCAGTTCCCTGAACACAACAACAAGATCAACAACTACTGTTACCCAGAGGGAGAAGAGCTCAAATCTAACCAGGGAACATTAGATAAGGTAGGCTCTCCCTCAGTTCCCTGAACACAACAACAACTACTGTTACCCAGAGGGAGAAGAGCTCAAATCTAACCAGGGAACATTAGATAAGGTAGGCTCTCCCTCAGTTCCCTGAGCACAACAACAACTACTGTTACCCAGAGGGAGAAGAGCTCAAATCTAACCAGGGAACATTAGATAAGGTAGGCTCTCCCTCAGTTCCCTGAGCACAACAACAAGATCAACAACTACTGTTACCCAGAGGGAGAAGAGCTCAAATCTAACCAGGGAACAATAGATAAGGTAGGCTCTCCCTCAGTTCCCTGAGCACAACAACAACTACTGTTACCCAGAGGGAGAAGAGCTCAAATCTAACCAGGGAACATTAGATAAGGTAGGCTCTCCCTCAGTTCCCTGAGCACAACAAAAACTACTGTTACCCAGAGGGAGAAGAGCTCAAATCTAACCAGGGAACATTAGATAAACCCTCTCACACTTGTCCAGCTTGTAATTGGCCGTCAAAATTTCACTGATAAATTATGGTGAAATGTTTGTTAACTTTGAACCTTTATTGAACTAGACAAGACAGTTAAGAACACATTCTTATTTTCAATGACGGCCTACACCTAATTTGTCAAATTTTCTAAAAATATAATTCCACTTTGACAATATGTGGTATTGTGTGGAGTACAGTGGCACACATTCTCAATGTAATCTAATTTAAATTCAGGCTGTAACGAAACAAAACATGGAAAGAGTGAATGGGTGTGAATACTTTCTGAAGGCCCTGTATCTATTGCCATGACAACGTTACCACACCCTGAATAAACATCCTGTATCTATTGCCATGACAACGTTACCACACCCTGAATAAACATCCTGTATCTATTGCCATGACAACGTTACCACACCCTGAATAAACATCCTGTATCTATTGCCATGACAACGTTACCACACCCTGAATAAACATCCTGTATCTATTGCCATGTCCCCACAACGTTACCACACCCTGAATAAACATCCTGTATCTATTGCCATGTCCCCACAACGTTACCACACCCTGAATAAACATCCTGTATCTATTGCCATGTCCCCACAACGTTACCACACCCTGAATAAACATCCTGTATCTATTGCCATGTCCCCACAACGTTACCACACCCTGAATAAACATCCTGTATCTATTGCCATGTCCCCACAACGTTACCACACCCTGAATAAACATCCTGGAAACCTTTTAAACAACAGACAACATGTGTTCTGGGAACCTTCTTGTATCATCAGGTCAATGTTTTTTGTTTCATAAAAGAAACATGGTAGAATTATCTGCACAATTGGACAGTTTTTGTGTTCTGGGAACATATATTTTTCAATGTCCCCACAATGCTCTCAGCAGAATGTTCCTACAACCTAATGGAACATTCTGGGAACCTTTAAATAACAGGTTCAATGTGTTCTGGGAACCTTTAAAGAACAGGTTCAATGTGTTCTGGGAACCTTTAAAGAACAGGTTAAATGTGTTCTCAGAACCTTTAAAGAACAGGTTAAGTGTGTTCTCAGAACTGTTCCTACAACCTAATGAAACATTCTGGGAACCTTTAAAGAACAGGTTAAATGTGTTCTGGGAACCTTTAAAGAACAGGTTAAGTGTGTTCTCAGAACCTTTAAAGAACAGGTTCAATGTGTTCTGGGGACCTTTAAAGAACAGGTTAAATGTGTTCTGGGAACCTTTAAAGAACAGGTTAAATGTGTTCTGGGAACCTTTAAAGAACAGGTTAAGTGTGTTCTCAGAACTGTTCCTACAACCTAATGAAACATTCTGGGAACCTTTAAAGAACAGGTTAAATGTGTTCTCAGAACCTTTAAAGAACAGGTTCAATGTGTTCTGGGAACCTTTAAAGAACAGGTTAAATGTGTTCTTAGAACATTCTTGCAACATCAGGCAAATGTTTTATACAAACATTCTAGAATCATCACCATGACTGGGCAGTTTTTGTTTTATGAGAAGATTTGCCGCAACCTAACAAATGTTCTGGGAAATTTTACAGAACCAATTTTGGTTTGCTGGGCCTCCTCCTTCCCTGTCCTACGTCAAACCCATTCGGAGAGACTGAGCTAACGATGGAACAACGGGTGTCATCTTTCCAAATCTGTTCTGCCTCCATCACACACAGGACATAAAGACATGCCTGAGGGTCGGGGCCAAACCCCTGGACTATATCAGAGGGGAGACTGGACCCAGAACCATGAGGCCATGAAGCCTCCATCAGGCCCAGTGATCAGTCTGAGTTTGGCCAGGGACAGAGGCACAACGCTGGGTTCGGTTTGGCAGGAGGACTGGGGCCCCACTGGTCGAGGGAAGGTGGGCTGGAGGGGCCAGAGCAGGGGCATGTATAGTGTGTCCTCAGGCTGGGAGACTGGAGAGACAGGGGGAGGCAGGGGGAAGGCAGGAAGAGACAGGGAGAGACGGGGGTGAGGCTGGGGAGAGACAGAGGGAGGCTAGGGGGAGAAAGGAGGAACCTGGGAAGCGGGGGAGAGACAGGGGGAGACAGGGGGAGACAGGGGAAGGTTGGGGGAGACAGGAGGGAGGCTGAGGGAGACAGGAGGGAGGCTGAGGGAGACAGGAGGGAGGCTGGGGAAGAGAGGAGGAGACGGGGGAAGAGGAGGAGACAGGGGGAGGCTGGGGGAGAGGAGGAGACAGGGGGAGGCTGGGGGAGAGAGGGGGAGGCTGGGGAGAGAGAGGAGGAGAGAGGGGGAGGCTGGGGAGAGAGAGGAGGAGAGAGGGGAGGCTGGGGAGAGAGAGAGGGGGAGGCTGGGGGTAGAGGAGGAGACAGGGGGAGGCTGGGGAGAGAGAGGAGGAGGCTGGGGAGAGAGAGAGGGGGAGGCTGGGGGGAGAGAGGAGGAGACTGGGGGAAGAGTCTTCTGTATCGCTAAATGACCAGCAAGGACTGTCGACTTGGATGAAGAGGTTCACTCTAAACACAGCATGTGAACCAACGCTGAGCACGCACGCACACACACACACACACACACACACACACACACACACACACACACACACACACACACACACACACACACACACACACACACACACACACACACACACACACACACACACACACACTACTGAACGTCATTGACCAGGATGGAAAGGCATATCCGACATCCAACCCAATGAGCAATAACAACAGAAAGGAAACCCAGAACAGAGGACGGATAGAGGCTTGAGGAGACAGAACATGAGAGAAAGACGAACTGAGAAAACAGTGAAACCACAGCAACGTGGGGGCTGATCCTTGTGGCGTTGTTGTACCAATGACGACTCATGAATAATAACAGCCTGTGTTCCAGGTGCGTCCCTAATGGCACCCTATAGTGCCTAGGGGGACTGGTACAAACGAGTGCACTATAAAGGAGGGTGCTATTTGTTGGCGCAGAAATAAACTAACTATCCCCTGGTGGAGCTTTGTACTGTAACACAACCTGGAGAGATGGACTGAAGAGTACAACACACACACACACACACACACACACACACACACACACACACACACACACACACACACACACACACACACACACACACACACACACACACACACACACACACACACACACACACACACACACACACACACACACACACACACACTACCTAGCTAACACCAGGGATTATCACTGTATTAGGTTTCTCTCAGACCTTTTACTAATGAGAGGGTGGGCTCAGTTTCCACCCTGTACCCCCTCTACCCACCAGGGTCAGACCGGGTCAAACTAAAGTGTCTGTAATGTTCAAGGAGGGTGTGTGTGTGTGTTTCTTTAGCTGTACAGTTCTGGGTTCTGGTTTCGCTGGTTTCTAGTGGGCTCTAGAAGGTTCTGGTTTCGCTGGTTTCTAATGGGCTCTAGAAGGTTCTGGTTTCACTGGTTTCTAATTGGCTCTAGAAGGTTCTGGTTTCGCTGGTTTCTAATGGGCTCTAGAAGGTTCTGGTTTCGCTGGTTTCTAGTGCGCTCTAGAAGGTTCTGGTTTCGCTGGTTTCTAATTGGCTCTAGAAGGTTCTGGTTTCACTGGTTTCTAGTGGGCTCTATAAGGTTCTGGTTTCGCTGGTTTCTAGTGCGCTCTAGAAGGTTCTGGTTTCGCTGGTTTCTAATTGGCTCTAGAAGGTTCTGGTTTCACTGGTTTCTAATGGGCTCTAGAAGGTTCTGGTTTCACTGGTTTCTAATGGGCTCTATAAGGTTCTGGTTTCGCTGGTTTCTAGTCGGCTCTAGAAGGTTCTGATTTCGCTGGTTTCTAGTGGGCTCTAGAAGGTTCTGGTTTCACTGGTTTCTAATGGGCTCTAGAAGGTTCTGGTTTCGCTGGTTTCTAGTGGGCTCTAGAAGGTTCTGGTTTCGCTGCTTTCTAGTGGGCTCTAGAAGGTTCTGGTTTCGCTGGTTTCTAGTGGGCTCTAGAAGGTTCTGGTTTCGCTGGTTTCTAGTGGGCTCTAGAAGGTTCTGGTTTCGCTGGTTTCTAGTGGGCTCTAGAAGGTTCTGGTTTCGCTGGTTTCTAGTGGGCTCTAGAAGGTTCTGGTTTCACTGGTTTCTAATGGGCTCTATAAGGTTATGGTTTCGTTGGTTTCTAGTGGGCTCTAGAAGGTTCTGGTTTCGCTGGTTTCTAGTGGGCTCTAGAAGGTTCTGGTTTCGTTGGTTTCTAATGGGCTCTAGAAGGTTCTGGTTTCGCTGGTTTCTAATGGGCTCTAGAAGGTTCTGGTTTCGCTGGTTTCTAGTGGGCTCTAGAAGGTTCTGATTTCGCTGGTTTCTAGTGGGCTCTAGAAGGTTCTGGTTTCGTTGGTTTCTAGTGGGCTCTAGAAGGTTCTGGTTTCGCTGGTTTCTAGTGGGCTCTAGAAGGTTCTGGTTTCGCTGGTTTCTAGTGGGCTCTAGAAGGTTCTGGTTTCGCTGGTTTCTAGTGGGCTCTAGAAGGTTCTGGTTTCGCTGGTTTCTAGTGGGCTCTAGAAGGTTCTGGTTTCGCTGGTTTCTAGTGGGCTCTAGAAGGTTCTGGTTTCGCTGGTTTCTAGTGGGCTCTAGAAGGTTCTGGTTTCGCTGGTTTCTAGAAGGTTCTGGTTTCGTTGGTTTCTAATGGGCTCTAGAAGGTTCTGGTTTCGCTGGTTTCTAGTGCGCTCTAGAAGGTTCTGGTTTCGCTGGTTTCTAATTGGCTCTAGAAGGTTCTGGTTTCACTGGTTTCTAGTGGGCTCTATAAGGTTCTGGTTTCGCTGGTTTCTAGTGCGCTCTAGAAGGTTCTGGTTTCGCTGGTTTCTAATGGGCTCTAGAAGGTTCTGGTTTCGCTGGTTTCTAGTGGGCTCTAGAAGGTTCTGGTTTCGTTGGTTTCTAGTGGGCTCTAGAAGGTTCTGGTTTCACTGGTTTCTAGTGGGCTCTAGAAGGTTCTGGTTTCACTGGTTTCTAGTGGGCTCTAGAAGGTTCTGGTTTCGCTGGTTTCTAGTGGGCTCTAGAAGGTTCTGGTTTCGCTGGTTTCTAGTGGGCTCTAGAAGGTTCTGGTTTCTAGTGGGCTCTAGAAGGTTCTGGTTTCGCTGGTTTCTAGTGGGCTCTAGAAGGTTCTGGTTTCGCTGGCTTCTAGTGGGCTCTAGAAGGTTCTGGTTTCGCTGGTTTCTAGTGGGCTCTAGAAGGTTCTGGTTTCGCTGGTTTCTAGTGGGCTCTAGAAGGTTCTGGTTTCGCTGGTTTCTAGTGGGCTCTAGAAGGTTCTGGTTTCTAGTGGGCTCTAGAAGGTTCTGGTTTCGCTGGTTTCTAGTGGGCTCTAGAAGGTTCTGGTTTCGCTGGTTTCTAGTGGGCTCTAGAAGGTTCTGGTTTCTAGTGGGCTCTAGAAGGTTCTGGTTTCTAGTGGGCTCTAGAAGGTTCTGGTTTCTAGTGGGCTCTAGAAGGTTCTGGTTTCGCTGGTTTCTAGTGGGCTCTAGAAGGTTCTGGTTTCGCTGGTTTCTAGTGGGCTCTAGAAGGTTCTGGTTTCTAGTGGGCTCTAGAAGGTTCTGGTTTCGCTGGTTTCTAGTGGGCTCTAGAAGGTTCTGGTTTCGCTGGTTTCTAGTGGGCTCTAGAAGGTTCTGGTTTCTAGTGGGCTCTAGAAGGTTCTGGTTTCTAGTGGGCTCTAGAAGGTTCTGGTTCATAGGTTCATGTCACTACATATTTTTACATCTTGTAAATTCCTTCCCCTCCATAACAACCTGAACGGCTACGGACAGTTGAATTTCTCCTACCAACGCAGCCCACTCTGTCCCTCCACCCTTCCGTCTAAACCTCCCTCCATCCCTTTATCCATCCGCCCAAAAACCACAATGTGGGAACGGAAAGGAGGTCACGGGAGTGGTGGAGGGAGGAGGAGAGGGGGAGGTGAGGGCGGTTTGGGAGCAGGAACCTGATTCGCCCATTTTACCTGAGAGGAATCGCAGATATTCTCAAATGAGGAACCAGAGCAGGCTTCAAAGAACAGAGAAGAGAGAACAGAGAGGACAGAGAGGACGGAGAGGACAGAGAGGACGGAGAGGACAGAGAGGACAGAGAGGACAGAGGTGGACAGAGAGGACAGAGGTGGACAGAGAGGACGGAGAGGACGGAGAGGACAGAGAGGATGGAGAGGACGGAGAGGACAGAGATGACGGAGAGGACGGAGAGGACAGAGAGGACGGAGAGGACAGAGAGGACAGAGAGGACAGAGAGGACGGAGAGGACAGAGAGGACGGAGAGGACGGAGAGGACAGAGAGGACAGAGAGGACGGAGAGGACGGAGAGGACAGAGATGATGGAGAGGACGGAGAGGACAGAGAGGACGGAGAGGACAGAGGGGACAAATAGGAAAGAGAGGATGGAGAGGACGGAGAGAGTGAGAGAATGAGAAACAGAAAAATAATGATGGAGAAAATGAGAGAGAGGGGGAGGAGACAGAAACGTTTGTTCTACAATGAGGCCTCTACACTCTTAGAAACAAATGACTATCTGGTTCCACGTAGAACCCTTTTGTGTTCCACGTAGAACCCTCTGTGGACACACACACACACAAATGGTTCTACCTAGAACCAAAAAGGGTTGTCCTATGGGGACAGAGTGTACACAGCCTTCACACATCATCAACACAGAGTGGAGATGGAGGGAACAAGAGAAACACCTCTCTCACCTTGACGTGTTGGGAGGGAACAAGAGAAACACCTCTCTCACCTTGACGTGTTGAGAGGGAACAAGAGAAACACCTCTCTCACCTTGACGTGTTGAGAGGGAACAAGAGAAACACCTCTCTCACCTTGACGTGTTGAGAGGGAACAAGAGAAACACCTCTCTCACCTTGACGTGTTGAGAGGGAACAAGAGAAACACCTCTCTCACCTTGACGTGTTGAGAGGGAACAAGAGAAACACCTCTCTCACCTTGACGTGTTGAGAGGGAACAAGAGAAACACCTCTCTCACCTTGACGTGTTGAGAGGGAACAAGAGAAACACCTCTCACCTTGACGTGTTGAGAGGGAACAAGAGAAACACCTCTCACCTTGACGTGTTGAGAGGGAACAAGAGAAACACCTCTCTCACATTGACGTGTTGAGAGGGAACAAGAGAAACACCTCTCACCTTGACGTGTTGAGAGGGAACAAGAGAAACACCTCTCTCACCTTGACGTGTTGAGAGGGAACAAGAGAAACACCTCTCACATTGACGTGTTGAGAGGGAACAAGAGAAACACCTCTCTCACCTTGACGTGTTGAGAGGGAACAAGAGAAACACCTCTCTCACCTTGACGTGTTGAGAGGGAACAAGAGAAACACCTCTCACATTGACGTGTTGAGAGGGAACAAGAGAAACACCTCTCACATTGACGTGTTGAGAGGGAACAAGAGAAACACCTCTCACCTTGACGTGTTGAGAGGGAACAAGAGAAACACCTCTCACCTTGACGTGTTGAGAGGGAACAAGAGAAACACCTCTCTCACCTTGACGTGTTGAGAGGGAACAAGAGAAACACCTCTCTCACCTTGACGTGTTGAGAGGGAACAAGAGAAACACCTCTCTCACCTTGACGTGTTGAGAGGGAACAAGAGAAACACCTCTCTCACCTTGACGTGTTGAGAGGGAACAAGAGAAACACCTCTCACCTTGACGTGTTGAGAGGGAACAAGAGAAACACCTCTCACCTTGACGTGTTGAGAGGGAACAAGAGAAACACCTCTCTCACATTGACGTGTTGAGAGGGAACAAGAGAAACACCTCTCTCACCTTGACGTGTTGAGAGGGAACAAGAGAAACACCTCTCACATTGACGTGTTGAGAGGGAACAAGAGAAACACCTCTCTCACCTTGACGTGTTGAGAGGGAACAAGAGAAACACCTCTCTCACCTTGACGTGTTGAGAGGGAACAAGAGAAACACCTCTCTCACCTTGACGTGTTGAGAGGGAACAAGAGAAACACCTCTCACATTGACGTGTTGAGAGGGAACAAGAGAAACACCTCTCTCACCTTGACGTGTTGAGAGGGAACAAGAGAAACACCTCTCACATTGACGTGTTGAGAGGGAACAAGAGAAACACCTCTCTCACCTTGACGTGTTGAGAGCTCTCATTGAGGTTGTCGTCTCTCTTCCTGACCTCCTGCACCAGCTGGGCGTTCTTACTCTTCTCCACCTGCTCCTTATGTTTCAGCTGGGCCACCGTCTTAGTCTGGTCCTTCACCTGTCTGGAGAGATACAGGGGAGAGGACAGTTAGATAACATACTACACTAGTCCTAACACCTGTCTGGAGAGATACAGGGGAGAGGACAGTTAGATAACATACAGACTACACTAGTCCTAACACCTGTATGGAGAGATACAGGGGAGAGGACAGTTAGATAACATACAGACTACACTAGTCCTAACACCTGTCTGGAGAGATACAGGGGAGAGGACAGTTAGATAACATACAGACTACACTAGTCCTAACACCTGTCTGGAGAGATACAGGGGAGAGGACAGTTAGATAACATACAGACTACACTAGTCCTAACACCTGTCTGGAGAGATACAGGGGAGAGGACAGTTAGATAACATACAGACTACACTAGTCCTAACACCTGTCTGGAGAGATACAGGGGAGAGGACAGTTAGATAACATACAGACTACACTAGTCCTAACACCTGTCTGGAGAGATACAGGGGAGAGGACAGTTAGATAACATACAGACTACACTAGTCCTAACACCTGTCTGGAGAGATACAGGGGAGAGGACAGTTAGATAACAGACTACACTAGTCCTAACACCTGTCTGGAGAGATACAGGGGAGAGGACAGTTAGATAACATACAGACTAAACTAGTCCTAACACCTGTCTGGAGAGATACAGGGGAGAGGACAGTTAGATAACATACAGACTACACTAGTCCTAACACCTGTCTGGAGAGATACAGGGGAGAGGACAGTTAGATAACATACAGACTACACTAGTCCTAACACCTGTCTGGAGAGATACAGGGGAGAGGACAGTTAGATAACATACAGACTACACTAGTCCTAACACCTGTCTGGAGAGATACAGGGGAGAGGACAGTTAGATAACATACAGACTACACTAGTCCTAACACCTGTCTGGAGAGATACAGGGGAGAGGACAGTTAGATAACATACAGACTACACTAGTCCTAACACCTGTCTGGAGAGATACAGGGGAGAGGACAGTTAGATAACATACAGACTACACTAGTCCTAACACCTGTCTGGAGAGATACAGGGGAGAGGACAGTTAGATAACATACAGACTACACTAGTCCTAACACCTGTCTGGAGAGATACAGGGAGAGGACAGTTAGATAACATACAGACTACACTAGTCCTAACACCTGTCTGGAGAGATACAGGGGAGAGGACAGTTAGATAACATACAGACTACACTAGTCCTAACACCTGTCTGGAGAGATACAGGGGGAGAGGACAGTAAGATAACATACAGACTACACTAGTCCTAACACCTGTCTGGAGAGATACAGGGGAGAGGACAGTTAGATAACATACAGACTACACTAGTCCTAACACCTGTCTGGAGAGATACAGGGGAGAGGACAGTTAGATAACATACAGACTACACTAGTCCTAACACCTGTCTGGAGAGATACAGGGGGAGAGGACAGTAAGATAACATACAGACTACACTAGTCCTAACACCTGTCTGGAGAGATACAGGGGAGAGGACAGTTAGATAACATACAGACTACACTAGTCCTAACACCTGTCTGGAGAGATACAGGGGGAGAGAACAGTTAGATAACAGACTACACTAGTCCTAACACCTGTCTGGAGAGATACAGGGGAGAGGACAGTTAGATAACATACAGACTACACTAGTCCTAACACCTGTCTGGAGAGATACAGGGGAGAGGAAAGTAAGATAACAGACTACACTAGTCCTAACACCTGTCTGGAGAGATACAGGGCAGAGGACAGTTAGATAACATACAGACTACACTAGTCCTAACACCTGTCTGGAGAGATACAGGGGAGAGGACAGTTAGATAACAGACTACACTAGTCCTAACACCTGTCTGGAGAGATACAGGGGAGAGGACAGTTAGATAACATACAGACTACACTAGTCCTAACACCTGTCTGGAGAGATACAGGGGAGAGGACAGTTAGATAACAGACTACACTAGTCCTAACACCTGTCTGGAGAGATACAGGGGAGAGTACAGTTAGATAACATACAGACTACACTAGTCCTAACACCTGTCTGGAGAGATACAGGGGAGAGGACAGTAAGATAACATACAGACTACACTAGTCCTAACACCTGTCTGGAGAGATACAGGGGAGAGGACAGTTAGATAACAGACTACACTAGTCCTAACACCTGTCTGGAGAGATACAGGGGAGAGGACAGTTAGATAACAGACTACACTAGTCCTAACACCTGTCTGGAGAGATACAGGGGAGAGGACAGTTAGATAACATACAGACTACACTAGTCCTAACACCTGTCTGGAGAGATACAGGGGAGAGAACAGTTAGATAACAGACTACACTAGTCCTAACACCTGTCTGGAGAGATACAGGGGAGAGGACAGTTAGATAACAGACTACACTAGTCCTAACACCTGTCTGGAGAGATACAGGGGAGAGGACAGTTAGATAACAGACTACACTAGTCCTAACACCTGTCTGGAGAGATACAGGGGAGAGGACAGTTAGATAACATACAGACTACACTAGTCCTAACACCTGTCTGGAGAGATACAGGGGAGAGGACAGTTAGATAACATACAGACTACACTAGTCCTAACACCTGTCTGGAGAGATACAGGGGGAGAGGACAGTTAGATAACAGACTACACTAGTCCTAACACCTGTCTGGAGAGATACAGGGGGACAGGACAGTTAGATAACAGACTACACTAGTCCTAACACCTGTCTGGAGAGATACAGGGGAGAGGACAGTTAGATAACATACAGACTACACTAGTCCTAACACCTGTCTGGAGAGATACAGGGGGAGAGGACAGTTAGATAACAGACTACACTAGTCCTAACACCTGTCTGGAGAGATACAGGGGGGAGAGGACAGTTAGATAACATACAGACTACACTAGTCCTAACACCTGTCTGGAGAGATACAGGGGGGAGAGGACAGTTAGATAACATACAGACTACACTAGTCCTAACACCTGTCTGGAGAGATACAGGGGAGAGGACAGTTAGATAACATACAGACTACACTAGTCCTAACACCTGTCTGGAGAGATACAGGGGAGAGGACAGTTAGATAACATACAGACTACACTAGTCCTAACACCTGTCTGGAGAGATACAGGGGAGAGGACAGTTAGATAACAGACTACACTAGTCCTAACACCTGTCTGGAGAGATACAGGGGAGAGGACAGTTAGATAACAGACTACACTAGTCCTAACACCTGTCTGGAGAGATACAGGGGAGAGGACAGTTAGATAACAGACTACACTAGTCCTAACACCTGTCTGGAGAGATACAGGGGAGAGGACAGTTAGATAACAGACTACACTAGTCCTAACACCTGTCTGGAGAGATACAGGGGAGAGGACAGTTAGATAACAGACAGACTACACTAGTCCTAACACCTGTCTGGAGAGATACAGGGGAGAGGACAGTTAGATAACATACAGACTACACTAGTCCTAACACCTGTCTGGAGAGATACAGGGGAGAGGACAGTTAGATAACAGACTACACTAGTCCTAACACCTGTCTGGAGAGATACAGGGGAGAGGACAGTTAGATAACAGACAGACTACACTAGTCCTAACACCTGTCTGGAGAGATACAGGGGAGAGGACAGTTAGATAACACACAGACTACACTAGTCCTAACACCTGTCTGGAGAGATACAGGGGGGAGAGGACAGTTAGATAACAGACTACACTAGTCCTAACACCTGTCTGGAGAGATACAGGGAGAGGACAGTTAGATAACACACAGACTACACTAGTCCTAACACCTGTCTGGAGAGATACAGGGGGGAGAGGACAGTTAGATAACACACAGACTACACTAGTCCTAACACCTGTCTGGAGAGATACAGGGGGAGAGGACAGTTAGATAACAGACTACACTAGTCCTAACACCTGTCTGGAGAGATACAGGGGAGAGGACAGTTAGATAACAGACTACACTAGTCCTAACACCTGTCTGGAGAGATACAGGGGGAGAGGACAGTTAGATAACAGACTACACTAGTCCTAACACCTGTCTGGAGAGATACAGGGGAGAGGACAGTTAGATAACAGACTACACTAGTCCTAACACCTGTCTGGAGAGATACAGGGGAGAGGACAGTTAGATAACAGACTACACTAGTCCTAACACCTGTCTGGAGAGATACAGGGGGAGAGAACAGTTAGATAACATACAGACTACACTAGTCCTAACACCTGTCTGGAGAGATACAGGGGGAGAGGACAGTTAGATAACAGACTACACTAGTCCTAACACCTGTCTGGAGAGATACAGGGGAGAGGACAGTTAGATAACAGACTACACTAGTCCTAACACCTGTCTGGAGAGATACAGGGGGGAGAGGACAGTTAGATAACATACAGACTACACTAGTCCTAACACCTGTCTGGAGAGATACAGGGGAGAGGACAGTTAGATAACACACAGACTACACTAGTCCTAACACCTGTCTGGAGAGATACAGGGGAGAGGACAGTTAGATAACAGACTACACTAGTCCTAACACCTGTCTGGAGAGATACAGGGGAGAGGACAGTTAGATAACACACAGACTACACTAGTCCTAACACCTGTCTGGAGAGATACAGGGGAGAGGACAGTTAGATAACAGACTACACTAGTCCTAACACCTGTCTGGAGAGATACAGGGGAGAGGACAGTTAGATAACACACAGACTACACTAGTCCTAACACCTGTCTGGAGAGATACAGGGGAGAGGACAGTTAGATAACAGACTACACTAGTCCTAACACCTGTCTGGAGAGATACAGGGGGAGAGAACAGTTAGATAACAGACTACACTAGTCCTAACACCTGTCTGGAGAGATACAGGGGGAGAGGACAGTTAGATAACAGACTACACTAGTCCTAACACCTGTCTGGAGAGATACAGGGGAGAGAGGGGAGTGAGCATATCCTTGCTATTGAGAAAGGCCGCCGTAGGCAGACCTGGCTCTCAAGAGAAGACAGGCTATGTGCTCACTGCCCACAAAATGAGGTGGAAACTGAGCTGCACTTCCTAACCTCCTGACAAATGTATGACCATATTAGAGACACATATTTCACCCAGATTACACAGATCCACAAAGAATTACAAAACAAACCCAATGTTGATAAACTCCCATATCTACTGGGTGAAATACCACAGTGTGACATCACAGCAGCAAGATCTGTGACCTGTTGCCACAAGAAAAGGTCAACCAGTGAAGAACAAACACCATTGTAAATACAACCCATATTTACATTGATTTATTTTCCATTTTGTACTTTAACCATTTGCACGTCGTTACAATACTGTATATATATAATATGACATTTGTAATTATTTTGCAACTTCTGTGAGTGTAATGTTTAATGTTAATTTTTATTGTTTATTTCACTTTTGTTTACTTTCTACTTCACTTGCTTTGGTAATGTTAACATATGTTTCCCATGACAATAAAGCACCGTGAATTGAATTTAATTGAGAGGAGAGGTCTGGTGCTCCTCCAAAGCCCATTACAGAGGATCAAGGTGATATGAAGTGGAACAGTGGAACAGGGCTGAGTGGAACAGGGCTGAGTGGAACAGGGCTCAGTGGAACAGGGCTCAGTGGAACAGGGTTGAGTGGAACAGGGCTGAGTGGAACAGGGCTGAGTGGAACAGGGCTGAGTGGAACAGGGCTGAGAGGAACAGGGCTGAGAGGAACAGGGCTGAGAGGAATAGGGCTGAGTGGAACAGGGCTGAGTGGAACAGTGGAACAGGGCTGAGTGGAACAGTGGAACAGGGCTGAGTGGAACAGGGCTGAGTGGAACAGGGCTGAGTGGAACTGGGCTGAGTGGAACAGGGCTGAGTGGAACAGGGCTGAGTGGGACAGGGCTGAGTGGAACAGTGGAACTGTGCTGAGTGGGGCAGTGGAACAGGGCTGAGTGGAACAGGGCTGAGTGGAACAGGGCTGAGAGTAACAGGGCTGAGTGGAACAGGGCTGAGTGGAACAGGGCTGAGAGGAACAGGGCTGAGTGGAACAGGGCTGAGTGGAACAGGGCTGAGTGGAACAGGGCTGAGTGGAACAGCGCTGAGTGGAACCGGGCTGAGAGGAACAGGGCTGAGTGGAACAGGGCTGAGTGGAACAGGGCTGAGTGGAACAGGGCTCAGTGGAACAGGGCTGAGTGGAACAGGGCTGAGTGGAACAGGGCTGAGAGGAACAGGGCTGAGTGGAACAGGGCTCAGTGGAACAGGGCTGAGTGGAACAGGGCTGAGTGGAACAGGGCTGAGAGGAACAGGGCTGAGTGGAACAGGGCTCAGTGGAAAAGGGCTCAGTGGAACAGGGTTGAGTGGAACAGGGCTGAGTGGAACAGGGCTGAGTGGAACTGGGCTGAGTGGAACAGGGCTGAGTGGAACAGGGCTGAGTGGGACAGGGCTGAGTGGAACAGTGGAACTGTGCTGAGTGGGGCAGTGGAACAGGGCTGAGTGGAACAGGGCTGAGTGGAACAGGGCTGAGAGTAACAGGGCTGAGTGGAACAGGGCTGAGTGGAACAGGGCTGAGTGGGGCCAACACATACCTGTTATAGCACCTGATCACTCAAGACTACAGGAGGGTGTGTGCTTAGGACAAGTACACCCACCCACACACACACACACACACACACACACACACACACACACACACACACACACACACACACACACACACACACACACACACACACACACACACACACACACACACACACACACACACACACACACACACACATACACACACATATACACACACACATATACACATATACACACACACACACATATACACACACACACAGGCCCAGCAGGCAAAATGTCCAGATACAGACAAAACCCACAGTATCAGCTCTAACTGGAGACATAGAAGATGCTGCAGTGTAGAGAGAAGAGTCCAGTCTAGTCCAGTCCAGTCTAGTCTAGTCCAATCCAGTCCAGTCTAGTCTAACCCAGTCTAGTCCAGTCTAGCTCAGCCCAGCCCAGTCCAGTCTAGTTCAGTCCAGACATTCCCCCAGTCCAGCTCAGTCCAGTCCAGTCTAGTCTAGTCCTGGCCAGACATTCCCCCAGTCCAGCTCAGACAAAGTCCAGTCTAATCTAGTCCAGTCCAGACATTCCCCAAGTCCAGTCCAGTCAGTCCCCCAGTCCAGTCCAGACATATCCCCAGTCCAGTGTACTCCAGTCCAGTCCAGACATTTCCCCAGTCCAGTGTAGTCCAGTCCAGACATTTCCCCAGTCCAGTATAGTCCAGTCCAGACATTTCCCAGTCCAGTGTCGTCCAGTCCAGACATTTCCCCAGCCCAGTGTAGTCCAGTCCAGACATTTCCCCAGTCCAGTGTAGTCCAGTCCAGACATTTCCCCAGCCCAGTGTAGTCCAGTCCAGACATTTCCCCAGTCCAGTGTAGTCCAGTCCAGACATTCCCCCAGTCGAGTGTAGTCCAGTCCAGACATTTCCCCAGTCCAGTGCAGTCCAGTCCAGACATTTCCCCAGTCCAGTGTAGTCCAGTCCAGACATTTCCTCAGTCGAGTCCAGTCCAGTCCAGACATTTCCCCAGTCCAGTGTAGTCCAGTCCAGACATTTCCCCAGTCCAGTGCAGTCCAGTCCAGACATTTCCCCAGTCCAGTGCAGTCCAGTCCAGACATTTCCCCAGTCCAGTGTAGTCCAGTCCAGACATTTCCCCAGTCCAGTGTAGTCCAGTCCAGACATTCCCCCAGTCCAGTGTAGTCCAGTCCAGACATTTCCTCAGTCGACTCCAGTCCAGTCCAGACATTTCCCCAGTCCAGTGTAGTCCAGTCCAGACATTTCCCCAGTCCAGTGCAGTCCAGTCCAGACATTTCCCCAGTCCAGTGCAGTCCAGTCCAGACATTTCCCCGTCCAGTGTAGTCCAGTCCAGACATTTCCCCAGTCCAGTGCAGTCCAGTCCAGACATTTCCCCAGTCCAGTGTAGTCCAGTCCAGACATTTCCCCAGTCCAGTCTAGGCCAGTCCAGACATTTCCCCAGTCCAGTGTAGTCCAGTCCAGACATTTCCCCAGTCCAGTGTAGTCCAGTCCAGACATTTCCCCAGTCCAGTGTAGTCCAGTCCAGACATTTCCCCAGTCCAGTGTAGTCCAGTCCAGACATTTCCCCAGTCCAGTGTAGACCAGTCCAGACATTTCCCCAGTCCAGTGTAGTCCAGTCCAGACATTTCCCCAGTCCAGTGTAGTCCAGTCCAGACATTTCCCCAGTCCAGTGTAGACCAGTCCAGACATTTCCCCAGTCCAGTGTAGACCAGTCCAGACATTTCCCCAGCCCAGTGTAGTCCAGTCCAGTCTGTACCACTAGTTGTTGTTAGAGGAGCTGGGTATGTGTGTGTGGGTGTGTGTGTATGACAGTGTGTGTGGGTGTGTGTCTATGACAGTGTGTGGGGGTATGAGTGTGTGTATGTGTGTGTGGGTATGAGTGTGTGTATGTGTGTGTGGGTATGAGTGTGTGTGTGTATGACAGTGTGTGGGGGTGTGTGTGTGTGTGTGTGTGTGTGTGTGTGTGTGTGTGTGTGTGTGTGTGTGTGTGTGTGTGTGTGTGTGTGTGTGTGTGTGTGTGTGTGTGTGTGTGTGTGTGTGTGTGTGGGTATGAGTGTGTGTATGTGTGTGTGGGTATGAGTGTGTGTGTGTGTGTGTGGGTATGAGTGTGTGTGTGTGTATGACAGTGTGTGGGGGTATGAGTGTGTGTATGTGTGTGTGGGTATGAGTGTGTGTGTGTGTATGACAGTGTGTGGGGGTATGAGTGTGTGTATGTGTGTGTGGGTATGAGTGTGTGTGTGTGTGTGGGTATGTGTGGGTGTGTGTGTGTGTGTGTGTGTGTGTGTGTGTGTGTGTGTGTGTGTGTGTGTGTGTGTGTGTGTGTGTGTGTGTGTGTGTGTGTGTGTGTGTGTGTGTGTGTGTGTGTGTGTGTGTGTGGGTATGAGTGTGTGTGTGTGTATGACAGTGTGTGGGGGTATGAGTGTGTGTATGTGTGTGTGGGTATGAGTGTGTGTGTGTGTGTGGGTATGAGTGTGTGTGTGTGTGTGGGTATGTGTGTGTGTGTGTGTGTGTGTGTGTGTGTGTGTGTGTGTGTGTGTGTGTGTGTGTGTGTGTGTGTGTGTGTGTGTGTGTGTGTGTGTGTGTGTATGAGTGTGTGTATGACAGTGTGTGGGGGTATGAGTGTGTGTGTGTGTGTATGACAGTGTGTGGGGGTATGAGTGTGTGTATGTGTGTGTGGGTATGAGTGTGTGTGTGTATGACAGTGTGTGTGGGTATGAGTGTGTGTATGACAGTGTGTGTGGGTATGAGTGTGTGTATGACAGTGTGTGTGGGTATGAGTGTGTGTATGTGTGTGTGGGTATGAGTGTGTGTATGTGTGTGTGGGTATGAGTGTGTGTATGTGTGTGTGGGTATGAGTGTGTGTATGTGTGTGTGTGGGTATGAGTGTGTGGGTGTGTGTGTGTATGACAGTGTGTGGGGGTATGAGTGTGTGGGTGTGTGTGTATGACAGTGTGTGTGGGTATGAGTGTGTGGGTGTGTGTGTATGACAGTGTGTGGGGGTATGAGTGTGTGGGTGTGTGTGTATGACAGTGTGTGTGGGTATGAGTGTGTGGGTGTGTGTGTATGACAGTGTGTGGGGGTATGAGTGTGTGGGTGTGTATGACAGTGTGTGTGGGTATGAGTGTGTGGGTGTGTGTGTATGACAGTGTGTGTGGGTATGAGTGTGTGGGTGTGTGTATGACAGTGTGTGGGGGTATGAGTCTGTCTGGAGAGATACAGGGGAGAGGACAGTTAGATAACATACAGACTACACTAGTCCTAACACCTGTCTGGAGAGATACAGGGGAGAGGACAGTTAGATAACAGACTACACTAGTCCTAACACCTGTCTGGAGAGATACAGGGGAGAGGATAGTTAGATAACAGACTACACTAGTCCTAACACCTGTCTGGAGAGATACAGGGGAGAGGACAGTTAGATAACATACAGACTACACTAGTCCTAACACCTGTCTGGAGAGATACAGGGGAGAGGACAGTTAGATAACATACAGACTACACTAGTCCTAACACCTGTCTGGAGAGATACAGGGGAGAGGACAGTTAGATAACATACATACTACACTAGTCCTAACACCTGTCTGGAGAGATACAGGGGGAGAGGACAGTTAGATAACATACAGACTACACTAGTCCTAACACCTGTCTGGAGAGAGACAGGGGGAGAGGACAGTTAGATAACAGACTACACTAGTCCTAACACCTGTCTGGAGAGATACAGGGGAGAGGACAGTTAGATAACATACAGACTACACTAGTCCTAACACCTGTCTGGAGAGATACAGGGGAGAGGACAGTTAGATAACATACAGACTACACTAGTCCTAACACCTGTCTGGAGAGATACAGGGGAGAGGACAGTTAGATAACATACAGACTACACTAGTCCTAACACCTGTCTGGAGAGATACAGGGAGAGGACAGTTAGATAACATACAGACTACACTAGTCCTAACACCTGTCTGGAGAGATACAGGGGAGAGGACAGTTAGATAACAGACTACACTAGTCCTAACACCTGTCTGGAGAGATACAGGGGAGAGGACAGTTAGATAACATACAGACTACACTAGTCCTAACACCTGTCTGGAGAGATACAGGGGAGAGGACAGTAAGATAACATACAGACTACACTAGTCCTAACACCTGTCTGGAGAGATACAGGGGAGAGGACAGTTAGATAACATACAGACTACACTAGTCCTAACACCTGTCTGGAGAGATACAGGGAGAGGACAGTTAGATAACAGACTACACTAGTCCTAACACCTGTCTGGAGAGATACAGGGGAGAGGACAGTTAGATAACATACAGACTACACTAGTCCTAACACCTGTCTGGAGAGATACAGGGGAGAGGACAGTTAGATAACAGACTACACTAGTCCTAACACCTGTCTGGAGAGATACAGGGGAGAGGACAGTTAGATAACATACAGACTACACTAGTCCTAACACCTGTCTGGAGAGATACAGGGAGAGGACAGTTAGATAACATACAGACTACACTAGTCCTAACACCTGTCTGGAGAGATACAGGGAGAGGACAGTTAGATAACATACAGACTACACTAGTCCTAACACCTGTCTGGAGAGATACAGGGGAGAGGACAGTTAGATAACATACAGACTACACTAGTCCTAACACCTGTCTGGAGAGATACAGGGGGAGAGGACAGTTAGATAACAGACTACACTAGTCCTAACACCTGTCTGGAGAGATACAGGGGGACAGGACAGTTAGATAACATACAGACTACACTAGTCCTAACACCTGTCTGGAGAGATACAGGGGAGAGGACAGTTAGATAACATACAGACTACACTAGTCCTAACACCTGTCTGGAGAGATACAGGGGGAGAGGACAGTTAGATAACAGACTACACTAGTCCTAACACCTGTCTGGAGAGATACAGGGGGACAGGACAGTTAGATAACATACAGACTACACTAGTCCTAACACCTGTCTGGAGAGATACAGGGGAGAGGACAGTTAGATAACATACAGACTACACTAGTCCTAACACCTGTCTGGAGAGATACAGGGGAGAGGACAGTTAGATAACAGACTACACTAGTCCTAACACCTGTCTGGAGAGATACAGGGGAGAGGACAGTTAGATAACAGACTACACTAGTCCTAACACCTGTCTGGAGAGATACAGGGGGAGAGGACAGTTAGATAACAGACTACACTAGTCCTAACACCTGTCTGGAGAGATACAGGGGAGAGGACAGTTAGATAACAGACTACACTAGTCCTAACACCTGTCTGGAGAGATACAGGGGGGAGAGGACAGTTAGATAACATACAGACTACACTAGTCCTAACACCTGTCTGGAGAGATACAGGGGAGAGGACAGTTAGATAACATACAGACTACACTAGTCCTAACACCTGTCTGGAGAGATACAGGGGAGAGGACAGTTAGATAACATACAGACTACACTAGTCCTAACACCTGTCTGGAGAGATACAGGGGAGAGGACAGTTAGATAACATACAGACTACACTAGTCCTAACACCTGTCTGGAGAGATACAGGGGAGAGGACAGTTAGATAACATACAGACTACACTAGTCCTAACACCTGTCTGGAGAGATACAGGGGAGAGGACAGTTAGATAACACACAGACTACACTAGTCCTAACACCTGTCTGGAGAGTTACACGGGAGAGAACAGTTAGATAACAGACTACACTAGTCCTAACACCTGTCTGGAGAGATACAGGGGGAGAGGACAGTTAGATAACAGACTACACTAGTCCTAACACCTGTCTGGAGAGATACAGGGGAGAGAGGGGAGTGAGCATATCCTTGCTATTGAGAAAGGCCGCCGTAGGCAGACCTGGCTCTCAAGAGAAGACAGGCTATGTGCTCACTGCCCACAAAATGAGGTGGAAACTGAGCTGCACTTCCTAACCTCCTGACAAATGTATGACCATATTAGAGACACATATTTCACCCAGATTACACAGATCCACAAAGAATTACAAAACAAACCCAATGTTGATAAACTCCCATATCTACTGGGTGAAATACCACAGTGTGACATCACAGCAGCAAGATCTGTGACCTGTTGCCACAAGAAAAGGTCAACCAGTGAAGAACAAACACCATTGTAAATACAACCCATATTTACATTGATTTATTTTCCATTTTGTACTTTAACCATTTGCACGTCGTTACAATACTGTATATATATAATATGACATTTGTAATTATTTTGCAACTTCTGTGAGTGTAATGTTTAATGTTAATTTTTATTGTTTATTTCACTTTTGTTTACTTTCTACTTCACTTGCTTTGGTAATGTTAACATATGTTTCCCATGACAATAAAGCCCCTTGAATTGAATGTAATTGAGAGGAGAGGTCTGGTGCTCCTCCAAAGCCCATTACAGAGGATCAAGGTGATATGAAGTGGAACAGTGGAACAGGGCTGAGTGGAACAGGGCTGAGTGGAACAGGGCTCAGTGGAACAGGGCTGAGTGGAACAGGGCTGAGTGGAACAGGGCTGAGAGGAACAGGGCTGAGAGGAACAGGGCTGAGTGGAACAGGGCTGAGAGGAACAGGGCTGAGAGGAACAGTGGAACAGGGCTGAGTGGAACAGTGGAACAGGGCTGAGTGGAACAGGTCTGAGTGGAATAGGGCTGAGTGGAACAGTGGAACAGGGCTGAGTGGAACAGGGCTGAGTGGAACAGGGCTGAGTGGAACAGTGGAACAGGGCTGAGTGGAACAGGTCTGAGTGGAACAGGGCTGAGTGGAACAGTGGAACTGTGCTGAGTGGGGCAGTGGAACAGGGCTGAGTGGAACAGGGCTGAGTGGGACAGGGCTGAGTGGAACAGTGGAACTGTGCTGAGTGGGGCAGTGGAACAGGGCTGAGTGGAACAGGGCTGAGTGGAACAGGGCTGAGAGTAACAGGGCTGAGTGGAACAGGGCTGAGTGGGGCCAACACATACCTGTTATAGCACCTGATCACTCAAGACTACAGGAGGGTGTGTGCTTAGGACAAGTACACCCACCCACCCACCCACACACACACACACACACACACACACACACACACACACACACACACACACACACACACACACACACACACACACACACACACACACACACACACACACACACACACATATACACACACATATACACACACACATATACACATATACACACACACATATACACACACACACAGGCCCAGCAGGCAAAATGTCCAGATACAGACAAAACCCACAGTATCAGCTCTAACTGGAGACATAGAAGATGCTGCAGTGTAGAGAGAAGAGTCCAGTCTAGTCCAGTCCAGTCTAGTCTAGTCCAATCCAGTCCAGTCTAGTCTAACCCAGTCTAGTCCAGTCTAGCTCAGCCCAGCCCAGTCCAGTTTAGTTCAGTCCAGACATTCCCCCAGTCCAGCTCAGTCCAGTCCAGTCTAGTCTAGTCCTGGCCAGACATTCCCCCAGTCCAGCTCAGACAAAGTCCAGTCTAATCTAGTCCAGTCCAGACATTCCCCAAGTCCAGTCCAGTCAGTCCCCCAGTCCAGTCCAGACATATCCCCAGTCCAGTGTACTCCAGTCCAGTCCAGACATTTCCCCAGTCCAGTGTAGTCCAGTCCAGACATTTCCCCAGTCCAGTATAGTCCAGTCCAGACATTTCCTAGTCCAGTGTCGTCCAGTCCAGACATTTCCCCAGCCCAGTGTAGTCCAGTCCAGACATTTCCCCAGTCCAGTGTAGTCCAGTCCAGACATTTCCCCAGCCCAGTGTAGTCCAGTCCAGACATTTCCCCAGTCCAGTGTAGTCCAGTCCAGACATTCCCCCAGTCGAGTGTAGTCCAGTCCAGACATTTCCCCAGTCCAGTGTAGTCCAGTCCAGACATTTCCCCAGTCCAGTGTAGTCCAGTCCAGACATTTCCTCAGTCGAGTCCAGTCCAGTCCAGACATTTCCCCAGTCCAGTGTAGTCCAGTCCAGACATTTCCCCAGTCCAGTGCAGTCCAGTCCAGACATTTCCCCAGTCCAGTGCAGTCCAGTCCAGACATTTCCCCAGTCCAGTGTAGTCCAGTCCAGACATTTCCCCAGTCCAGTGTAGTCCAGTCCAGACATTCCCCCAGTCCAGTGTAGTCCAGTCCAGACATTTCCTCAGTCGACTCCAGACCAGTCCAGACATTTCCCCAGTCCAGTGTAGTCCAGTCCAGACATTTCCCCAGTCCAGTGCAGTCCAGTCCAGACATTTCCCCAGTCCAGTGCAGTCCAGTCCAGACATTTCCCCAGTCCAGTGTAGTCCAGTCCAGACATTTCCCCAGTCCAGTGCAGTCCAGTCCAGACATTTCCCCAGTCCAGTGTAGTCCAGTCCAGACATTTCCCCAGTCCAGTCTAGGCCAGTCCAGACATTTCCCCAGTCCAGTGTAGTCCAGTCCAGACATTTCCCCAGTCCAGTGTAGTCCAGTCCAGACATTTCCCCAGTCCAGTGTAGTCCAGTCCAGACATTTCCCCAGTCCAGTGTAGTCCAGTCCAGACATTTCCCCAGTCCAGTGTAGACCAGTCCAGACATTTCCCCAGTCCAGTGTAGTCCAGTCCAGACATTTCCCCAGTCCAGTGTAGACCAGTCCAGACATTTCCCCAGTCCAGTGTAGACCAGTCCAGACATTTCCCCAGCCCAGTGTAGTCCAGTCCAGTCTGTACCACTAGTTGTTGTTAGAGGAGCTGGGTATGTGTGTGTGGGTGTGTGTGTATGACAGTGTGTGTGGGTGTGTGTGTATGACAGTGTGTGGGGGTATGAGTGTGTGTATGTGTGTGTGGGTATGAGTGTGTGTATGTGTGTGTGGGTATGAGTGTGTGTGTGTGTGTATGACAGTGTGTGGGGGTATGAGTGTGTGTGGGGGTATGAGTGTGTGTGTGTGTGTGTGTGTGTGTGTGTGTGTGTGTGTGTGTGTGTGTGTGTGTGTGTGTGTGTGTGTGTGTGTGTGTGTGTGTGTGTGTGTGTGTGTGTGTGTGTGTGTGTGTATGTGTGTGTGGGTATGAGTGTGTGTGTGTGTGTGTGTGGGTATGAGTGTGTGTGTGTGTGTGTGTGTGTATGACAGTGTGTGGGGGTATGAGTGTGTGTGTGTGGGGGTGTGTGTGTGTGTGTGTGTGTGTGTGTGTGTGTGTGTGTGTGTGTGTGTGTGTGTGTGTGTGTGTGTGTGTGTGTGTGTGTGTGTGTGTGTGTGTGTGTGTGTGTGTGTGGGTATGAGTGTGTGTGTGTGTGTGTATGACAGTGTGTGGGGGTATGAGTGTGTGTGTGTGTATGACAGTGTGTGGGGGTATGAGTGTGTGGGTGTGTGTGTATGACAGTGTGTGGGGGTATGAGTGTGTGGGTGTGTGTGTATGACAGTGTGTGTGGGTATGAGTGTGTGTGGGTGTGTGTGTATGACAGTGTGTGGGGGTATGAGTGTGTGGGTGGGTGTGTATGACAGTGTGTGTGGGTATGAGTGTGTGGGTGTGTGTGTATGACAGTGTGTGTGGGTATGAGTGTGTGGGTGTGTGTATGACAGTGTGTGGGGGTATGAGTGTGTGTATGTGTGTGTGGGTATGAGTGTGTGTGTGTATGACAGTGTGTGTGGGTATGAGTGTGTGTATGACAGTGTGTGGGGGTATGAGTGTGTGTATGACAGTGTGTGTGGGTATGAGTGTGTGTATGTGTGTGTGGGTATGAGTGTGTGTATGTGTGTGTGGGTATGAGTGTGTGTATGTGTGTGTGGGTATGAGTGTGTGTATGTGTGTGTGGGTATGAGTGTGTGTATGTGTGTGTGGGTATGAGTGTGTGTATGTGTGTGTGGGTATGAGTGTGTGGGTGTGTGTGTGTATGACAGTGTGTGGGGGTATGAGTGTGTGGGTGTGTGTGTATGACAGTGTGTGTGGGTATGAGTGTGTGGGTGTGTGTGTATGACAGTGTGTGGGGGTATGAGTGTGTGGGTGTGTGTGTATGACAGTGTGTGTGGGTATGAGTGTGTGGGTGTGTGTGTATGACAGTGTGTGGGGGTATGAGTGTGTGGGTGGGTGTGTATGACAGTGTGTGTGGGTATGAGTGTGTGGGTGTGTGTGTATGACAGTGTGTGTGGGTATGAGTGTGTGGGTGTGTGTGTATGTCAGTGTGTGTGGGTATGAGTGTGTGGGTATGTGTGTATGACAGTGTGTGGGGGTATGAGTGTGTGGGTGTGTGTGTATGACAGTGTGTGTGTGGGTATGACAGTGTGTGTGGGTATGAGTGTGTGTGTGTGTGTGGGTATGAGTGTGTGTGTGGGTATGAGTGTGTGTACCTGCATGCAGAATGGTGTCAGCTTCTCTCATTCAGAACACAGAGACGAGAGGTAATGTAGATGGGCAGAGATGATACAATGCTGTGTCTGGGTCTCACAGGGAGAACAGAACTGGGTCACACAGGGAGAACAGAACTGGGTCACACAGGGAGAACAGAACTGGGTCACACAGGGAGAACAGAACTGGGTCACACAGGGAGAACAGAACTGGGTCACACAGGGAGAACAGAACTGGGTCACACAGGGAGAACAGAACTGGGTCACACAGGGAGAACAGAACTGGGTCACACAGGGAGAACAGAACTGGGTCTCACAGGGAGAACAGAACTGGGTCTCACAGGGAGAACAGAACTGGGTCACACAGGGAGAACAGAACTGGGTCTCACAGGGAGAACAGAACTGGGTCTCACGTCACACAGGGAGAACAGAACTGGGTCTCACAGGGAGAACAGAACTGGGTCTCACAGGGAGAACAGAACTGGGTCTCACAGGGAGAACAGAACTGGGTCTTACAGGGAGAACAGAACTGGGTCTCACAGGGAGAACAGAACTGGGTCTCACAGGGAGAACAGAACTGGGTCACACAGGGAGAACAGAACTGGGTCACACAGGGAGAACAGAACTGGGTCTCACAGGGGGAACAGAACTGTCTGTTTAATTATGCAGTCATTTGAATGATGTAAAGCATATATTTCTCTAAGTGGACGATCAATAACTTACAGTAGAGTTGGAATGGCAAACACATTGCATGTCTGTATGTTCATGAGTGTGTGCAGTATGCCCTGTGCATATATGAGTGTGTGTGTGCGTACGTGTGTGTGTGTGCGTACGTGTGTGTGTGTGTGTGTGTGTGTGTGTGTGTGTGTGTGTGTGTGTGTGTGTGTGTGTGTGTGTGTGTGTGTGTGTGTGTGTGTGTGTGTGTGTGTGTGTGTGTGTGTGTGTGTGTGTGTGTGTATAACAGGTCATAAATATCCAGGAATGTTTAAACTTGGTGTTTCCAACCCGGTCAGCCATCTGCTTGGCTACAGAGCAGTTTCCCAATGAACAACTGGCCCCCTTATTCTCTACAGACAGTCTCCTGGGCTGAGTCCCTAATGACACCCTGTCCTCTATGAAGGGATAGTGCACTAGTCATGACCAGAACCCTATGGTATGAAGGGAGTAGAGTGAACAGAACCCTATGGTATGGAAGGGAGTAGAGTGAACAGAACCTATGGTATGAAGGGAGTAGAGTGAACAGAACCCTATGGTATGAAGGGAGTAGAGTGAACAGAACCCTATGGTATGAAGGGTGAACAGAACCCTATGGTATGAAGGGAGTAGAGTGAACAGAACCCTATGGTATGAAGGGAGAACCCTAGAGTGAACAGAACCCTATGGTATGAAGGGAGTAGAGTGAACAGAACCCTATGGTATGAAGGGAGTAGAGTGAACAGAACCCTATGGTATGAAGGGAGTAGAGTGAACAGAACCCTATGGTATGAAGGGTGAACAGAACCCTATGGTATGAAGGAGTAGAGTGAACAGAACCCTATGGTATGAAGGGAGTAGAGTGAACAGAATCCTATGGTATGAAGGGTGAACAGAACCCTATGGTATGAAGGGAGTAGAGTGAACAGAACCCTATGGTATGAAGGAGTAGAGTGAACAGAACCCTATGGTATGGAAGGGTGAACAGAACCCTATGGTATGAAGGGAGTAGAGTGAACAGAACCCTATGGTATGAAGGGAGTAGAGTGAACAGAACCCTATGGTATGAAGGGAGTAGAGTGAACAGAATCCTATGGTATGTAGAGTGAACAGAACCCTATGGTATGAAGGAGTAGAGTGAACAGAATCCTATGGTATGAAGGGTGAACAGAACCCTATGGTATGAAGGGTGAACAGAACCCTATGGTATGAAGGAGTGAACAGAGTATGAACAGAACCCTATGGTATGAAGGGAGTAGAGTGAACAGAACCCTATGGTATGAAGGGAGTAGAGTGAACAGAACCCTATGGTATGAAGGAGTAGAGTGAACAGAACCCTATGGTATGAAGTGAACAGAAGGGAGAGAGGAACAGAACCCTATGGTATGAAGGGAGGGTGAACAGAACCCTATGGTATGAAGGGAGTAGAGTGAACAGAACCCTATGGTATGAAGGAGTAGAGTGAACAGAACCCTATGGTATGAAGGGAGTAGAGTGAACAGAACCCTATGGTATGAAGGGAGTAGAGTGAACAGAACCCTATGGTATGAAGGGAGTATGAAGTGAACAGAACCCTATGGTATGAAGGGAGTAGAGTGAACAGAACCCTATGGTATGAAGGGAGTAGAGTGAACAGAACCCTATGGTATGAAGTGAACAGATGGTATGAAGTAGAGTGAACAGAACCCTATGGTATGAAGGGAGTAGAGTGAACAGAACCCTATGGTATGAAGGAGTGAACAGAACCCTATGGTATGAAGGGAGTAGAGTGAACAGAACCCTATGGTATGAAGGGAGTAGAGTGAACAGAACCCTATGGTATGAAGGGAGTAGAGTGAACAGAACCCTATGGTATGAAGGGAGTAGAGTGAACAGAACCCTATGGTATGAAGGGAGTAGAGGAACAGAACCCTATGGTATGAAGGGAGTAGAGTGAACAGAACCCTATGGTATGAAGGGAGTAGAGTGAACAGAACCCTATGGTATGAAGGGAGTAGAGTGAACAGAACCCTATGGTATGAAGGAGTAGAGTGAACAGAACCCTATGGTATGAAGGGTGAACAGAACCCTATGGTATGAAGGGAGTAGAGTGAACAGAACCCTATGGTATGAAGGGAGTAGAGTGAACAGAACCCTATGGTATGAAGGGAGTAGAGTGAACAGAACCCTATGGTATGAAGGAGTGAACAGAAATGGTATGAAGGAGTAGAGTGAACAGAACCCTATGGTATGAAGGAGTAGAGTGAACAGAACCCTATGGTATGAAGGAACAGAACCCTATGGTAGAAGTGAACAGAACCCTATGGTATGAAGGGAGTAGAGTGAACAGAACCCTATGGTATGAAGGGAGTAGAGTGAACAGAACCCTATGGTATGAAGGGAGTAGAGTGAACAGAACCCTATGGTATGAAGTAGAGTGAACAGAACCCTATGGTATGAAGGAGTAGAGTGAACAGAACCTATGGTATGAAGGGGTAGTGAACAGAACCCTATGGTATGAAGGGTGAACAGAACCCTATGGTATGAAGGGAGTAGAGTGAACAGAACCCTATGGTATGAAGGGAGTAGAGTGAACAGAACCCTATGGTATGGTATGAACAGAAATGGTATGAGAGGGTGAACAGAACCCTATGGTATGAAGGAGTAGAGTGAACAGAACCCTATGGTATGAAGGGAGTAGAGTGAACAGAACCCTATGGTATGAACAGAATGGGAAGTAGAGTGAACAGAACCCTATGGTATGAAGGGGAGTGAACAGATGGTATGAAGGAACAGAACCCTATGGTATGAAGGGAGTAGAGTGAACAGAACCCTATGGTATGAAGGGAGTAGAGTGAACAGAACCCTATGGTATGAAGGAGTAGAGTGAACAGAACCCTATGGTATGAAGGGAGTAGAGTGAACAGAACCCTATGGTATGAAGGGAGTAGAGTGAACAGAACCCTATGGTATGAAGGGAGTAGAGGAATAGATGGTATGAAGGAGTAGAACAGAACCCTATGGTATGAAGGGAGTATGAAGGGTGAACAGAACAGAACCCTATGGTATGAAGGAGTAGAGTGAACAGAACCCTATGGTATGAAGTGAACAGACCCCTATGGTATGAAGGGTGAACAGATGGTATAGAGTGAACAGAACCCTATGGTATGAAGGGAGTAGAGTGAACAGAACCCTATGGTATGAAGGGAGTAGAGTG
>NW_025746871.1:0-82928 GCF_021184085.1 Oncorhynchus gorbuscha
ACCACATCTGCAGCTGTGATACACAAGCTGAAAGCAGCCTTTGCCAGGCATGGCATTGTAGAGATGTTAATATCTGACAATGGGCCCTGTTACAAATCCAATGAGTTTGAATCCTTCACAAAAGCACGGGAGTTCACACACGTCACCACAAACCCACATTACCCTCAAAGTAATGGCCTTGCTGACAAATCTGTGCAGATTGCTAAATCTCTCATGGACAAAGCAAAAGCAGACGAGAGACTCCTACATCAGTCTCCTTGAATACCGTTGTTTTGATGAGACACGGACTTCGTTCAGTCCTTCCCAGCACCAACCAGCAGCTGCAACCTGAGGTCGTCAGTAATATGTTATTTGTTTTAAAAGAAGGGGGGTGTAAATATTCATGTGTAAACATACTGAATTGTAATTGGATGCATTTTACCACCGGTATCATACTGTGCTATGATTGGTTAAGACCACCCGGATGGTTAGGTCATGGTCAGTTGATCCTGGTTGGAGATACGTGATACCAGTTATAGCTAATAAAGAGCTACGTTAAGACATATCCTGTAGTACTGCATTTTATTATTTTGTACAAAGCGTGCAAAACAAGACATACCCCACACAAGAACAACCACTAGACACCATTATTGTTGTGTTAGCCAAATTGAAAATTAAACTGTTTTCAAATGTCTTGCACATTGGTCAGTCTTTGCATTACTAGTGTACAATATGGAATTGTTGAGAAGCTCACGTATAGTTTGAATAGCGTGCCTTCTTTTGGTTTTAGATAGTAACAGTTAGCCACAACCACGAAGAATGAATGTGGCTTTGGCCGCACCACGTCCAAGGCTAACGTAAGTCTTTTCAGTTTTTAAAAAACCTCTTGTAGTTAAAGCAGAACTAGGAACCAAGCTACTGTTGATGAACCCAATGACGGCAGAGAAGAAGAGAACCATGTGACCAGAAAACAAACGAATAGGAGGAACAATAAAGAACTGGATTAAAAGATGGTTCTGGAACTAAACAAGAGAACAGCGAAACAGAACATTGTTTTGAGAGCTTCTCCTCAGTCCTCTCTATCCAAGAGGACAGCGAAACAGAACATTATTTTTGAGAGCTTCTATTAAGTTCTCTCTGTCCAAGAGGACAGCGAAACAGAACGTTGTTTTGAGAGCTTCTATTCAGTTCTCTCCGAGAGGACAGCAAAACGGAACGTTGTTTTGAGAGCTTCTCAGTCCTATCTATCCAAGAGGACAGCGAAACAGAACATTGTTTTGAGAGCTTCTACTCAGTCATCTCTATCCAAGAGGACAGCGAAACAGAACGTTGTTTTGAGAGCTTCTACTCAGTCCTCTCTATCCAAGAGGACAGTGAAACAGAACATTGTTTTGAGAGCTTCTACCCAGTCCTCTCTATCTTCACCAAAGTATCTTATTAAAGGTGCAATCTGCAATAAATGCAGTTTAAAGCAGTTTAATGGTCACATTAGTTAAAGGCCCAGTGCGTTCAAAAACATGATTTTCCTGTGTTTTATATATATTTCCACAATATGAGGTTGGAATAATATTGTGAAAATGATGATAATGCCCTTTTAGTGTAAGAGCTGTTTGAAAAGACCGCCTGAAATCTCTGTTTTGGTGGGATGGAGTTTTTCCCTAGCTACCATGACAAAGAACAAAGCCGGCGAGAGTACCGTTGAGGACAGTGGAGTCTCTCTATCGCACGTGAAAGATCTTTTACATTAACAAAAATAGATCTACAAGCGGTTGTGACAACAACAAAATAGCTTCAAGTGTTTTGTCCAAATACTGGTGGATTCAACTAATAAAATAATGGACGATCTGACCAGAGGGGTCCAGGACCCGAAGAGTTGTTCTTGTCTATTAATGATCTGTATTATGTCATGTTTCATAGGGATCCTAATAAAATACAAAATACCCTGCCTGGTGACATCACCGGAAGGTAAATTAGTTAATGGACCAATAAGAGAGTTCCAAACTTCTCTGCCAATAACAGCTGGTTTTCTGTTTTCACCTCCCCACTGAGGCCACTCCCAGACTCTCTGTTCGCTGAGAAACAATTTTTGTTTATTTTTTGACAATTTGAATTGAAAACAATCACAGTAAGGTACTTATTTGTTACCCAGAAAATGATTGGATTATTAAGATAGAAATGATTGTGGCTTTCAATCATGTTGGCTTTATCGTGTTAATTCAGCCCGTGTCTCACTACTGACTTACGTAACTGCCAAAATAAAGGAAACACCAACATAAGTGTCTTATTGGGGTGTTGGGTCATCACGAGCCAGAACAACTTCAATGCACCTTGGCATAGATTATACTGGAACTCTATTGGAGGGATGTGACACCCTTATTCCATGAGAAATTCAATAATTAGTTATGTTGTTGATGGTGGTGGGAAAACGCTGGCTCCGGCCCTGCTCCAGAATCTCCCCTGGGTTGAGATCTGGTGACTGAGACGGCCATGGCATGTGGTTTACATCGTTTTCATGCTCATCAAACCATTCTGTGGGGCGGCAGGGTAGCCTAGTGGTTAGCGCGTTGGACTAGTAACCGGAAGGTTGCAAGTTCAAATCCCAGAGCTGACAAGGTACAAATCTGTCGTTCTGCCCCTGAACCCACTGTTCCTAGGCCGTAATTGAAAATAAGAAATTGTTCTTAACTGACTTGCCTAGTTAAATAAAGGTAAATAAATAAAATAAAAAACATTCTGTGACCACTCATGCCCTGTGGATGAGGGGCATTATGATCCTATGAGAGCATAGCCATGGTAGCCAAAAAAAATTGCCTGACCAGCATTTTTATACCAGTACATGACCCTAAGCATGATGGGATGTTAATTGCTTAATTAACTCAGGAACCACACCTGTGTAGATTCACCTGCTTTGTTTCCATTATTTTGGCAGTTACCTGTAACAACCAAAACCTTTAAGAATGATTTCCACAGAATAATCATTTCTGTACAATGGATGTAAATTCAGAACCTGTTGTCTTTAACTTTTCTTTAACTTTTCACTAAGACAGAGGAGGGGCCAAAATGATTAGTTTTGACGTGTTTCTAACCGTTCATTACATCGTAGAACAAATTGTAACGTACAAAATTGAAGGATGACAAAATTGAGGATAATGCATGTTGGGTTGCTGTTATGTTTTACAATTCTTGTAGACATATAGTTGCAGTTTTGTAAAGGACATATACAATTGGCTGTTTTACAAAGCTAAGAAGTTTGTAATTAAAAATGTAAAAAACTTTTTCAACAGATTATTTCATTCATTCAATAGGGAGAATTCAAAATGACCTCCTTCAATATGGAGAATTCAAAATGACCTCCTTCAATATGGAGAATTCAAAATGAACTCCTTCAATAGGGAGAATTCAAAATGACATTCAATATGGAGAATTCAAAATGAACTCCTTCAATAGGGAGAATTCAAAATGACCTCATTCAATAGGGAGAATTCAAAATGAACTCCTTCAATAGGGAGAATTCAAAATGAACTCCTTCAATAGGGAGAATTCAAAATGACCTCCTTCAATAGGGAGAATTCAAAATGAACTCCTTCAATAGGGAGAATTCAAAATGACCTCATTCAATAGGGAGAATTCAAAATGAACTCCTTCAATAGGGAGAATTCAAAATGAACTCATTCAATATGGAGAATTCAAAATTAACTTAATTCAAAATTAACTCAAAGAAGCAGTTTTTTGTTGTGGAAAATGTAGAAAGGTTTTAGTCTGTTGATAAGAACCACCCAACAGGAATCTAATTTACCCGACAAAATACATCTGATTAGTGTATATCACAAATCAAAATGACTAGTGCTCTTTTCAGAGTTGGCTGAATTACGAGTTTACTGGCACGAGCCGCAGTATTCAGACTTCTACACGTGTGCTTGAAACTGGACAGTGCATCATCCCTCCCCAACAACGTACCCAATGGAACATCTGCCCACTGAGAGATCTGTTAAAACAGCATTTTATAGGCGTTTCAGTCTTCAGTGATTCCTCCAATCAGAGAACCCGACAATATTTAATCAACTCTCAGAAAGTTCTGGATCGTTGCAATTAGACAGCCATGGACAATTGTGCAAGATTTTTTTTTAAACCATTCATGTCGTACTTAATTGGCCTTATTTATGCGACGGGTGGTATAAGGTCTATTGCATTTGGAAACATCCCCATTGACATTGGTCTAATAGACTAATTGATAACCTCGTTAAAATCGTAAGTTGAAGTCTCCATTCCAAACCGTAATGGCATGCACCTGCGCCACTTCCCATGCGCGTGCTTTATGCTGCCTTCATGACAAATGGGAAACTGGGCGCAACGAGTTGAGTACATTCACATGCTTTAAACCAATTTAGAAAATGGCGATTGGCTGGATGGCAAAGCTGTGTCAACCACAAACTGAATGTACAGCAACCTGCTCACTAACTTATTTTCAAAAAAAACATATTAATAGATTTTTTTTTGTTTAAATGGTTTCATAAATAATGTTTTGTTGTTGCATTTAACTGCCAAAAAATGCTGTTATCAAAGGTGATTTCCTTTGTGACGTCAGAGTTCCGCATGTGGCAGAAGCCGGAAGCTCAGAGATGACAGATACGTTTCCTTCACAAGTAGTTCCCAGTTGGAGAGGCGTTCAAGTGGATTCTTCACACAGTCGGATTGCTGGAATTCACAAATTTACAAGATGTTATGAACATTCTGAGACGGAATTAGAACGTCGGAATACTGACAGACACAATAAGAACATAAGAACTATTTTATCTTAACCTCTTGAGCCCCAAAGGCAACTAGGAACACAAAGCTTGATGTTGTCTCAAATCGCCTTTCTGTCTAAAGCCCCTCCCGCAAACCGGACATTTAAAAGGCCTCTCCCCCCGTGTGACACATCATGTGCAGTTTCAGATGCTTATTGGTGGTAAAGCGTACTCGACAGAGAGCACACGCGAATGGCCGCTCCCCCGTATGAATCAGTCGATGTTGTGTCAGCGTACCCTTCCGCTTAAAGGTTTTCCCACAGTCTGTGCAAGAGTATGCCCGCTCGTCTGTGTGCACACGCTCGTGTGATTCCAACGCACTCTGAGATGGGAAGTCCTTGCCACACGTATCACATAGATAAGGCCTGTAACTATGACAACGAATATGAAACTTCAATTGGTTGTGTCCAGCAAACATCTTGCCACAAAAGCTACAGGAGAACCCATCTCCTGTGTGACATACCATGTGTGATTTCAGTTTCTTTTCACTTGTGAACTGTTGCAGACATTCAGGGCAGGTGAAGACCGGCGTGTCTTTTGTGGGAACGATTACGGTGGTAAGATTACGCCGCGTTGGCCCACAACCTGATTTGTTGGCCAGGTGAAACTTTAAATCCCTGTTGCGACCAAAGCACCTTGAACATATGGGACACTTAATGGCTCCCTCGCCGTGACGTCTCAGATGCAAAATCAGGGATTGTTTCCTACGAAAACTCTTGGAACACACGTGACATGTTCTAGAATCTAAATTCACACCAGGGGGCAGAGTGGGGGAAGCGGCGCAGCTTGTTGGGTTCTGGGATTCAGTACTGTGGGTCTGGGGAGTCTCTATCCCGTTCCTCCTTGAAGGCAGAGATGTGCCTCCACCTGCTGGGTCAACCTCCCTTAGAGGTTGGCTTGGATTGACTTCCTCATTAAAGTCTTGCTGTGTCTGAAAGTCCATCTCATCACAGTGGTTTTCTCTTCGGGGTGTAGACCTGCTTACTGTAAGAGCAGTTCGCTGATCGAAAAGCACCTTACAAATAAGTTTGACGGATCGACGGATTGGTTTAGCCGGTGTTGCCGAGACTCATTTGAGAAGCCGACGTCTGTGCTGCTGGACTGTGGGGTCTCCATCTCGTTTTCCCCTGTATGTAGTGGCCAGGCTGTCTGGTGTCTTTGAAGGTTCCCTTCCTGACTTGTCATTTCCTGCTGCTGTTGTCTATATTGAGATGTCCTCGTCCTGCAACCGGGACACTTCCTGGACTCTGGAATGTTTTGCCCGGAACACTGGTCCGAGTGTTTCTTCTGATCAGAGGTGCTTTGGAAACTCTCCCCACATTTAAAGCACAGGTAAGGAAGTACACCATGTTGAAATCTCAGATGTCTTCTCAGGTCTTCTCCGTTATCAAAAGCTTCTTTACATAAAAGGCATTTTGTGTAATGATTAGCTAGCTGAAAGGGCAGAGCATTGGAGGTGGTTGGGTTTTGGGGTGTTGTGTTTGAGGGCTGAGGCATCTCTGTCGCATTTTCTACTGCTGCCAAAACAGCGCCGGCCTCTGGAAGAGCCTCCCTCGGAAGTTGCTGTGGGTTCACGTCCTCACGCTCGTTTGGCTCAGAGAGAGCAAAGGTGTCTCCGCACAGAGAGCAAGAGAGACGTTTCTTCGTCTTCAAACACACTTTTTGTGTTTCTTCAAAGTGGAGTTCTCAAAAACATCCCCGCAGTTGAGGCACAGGAGCTTCCCATGTGTGTATCTCACGTGCTTTCCCACGTGCGATGCCTTACTGAAGGTCTCGTCGCACACGGAGCGTTTGGTGACTTTGGAAGACTGTCTTGGTTTACCGTGTTGGATTGTCATGTGCCTTCTCTGGGGTAAAGTGTCGCGGCTCTGAGATATCTCTGTGCAATCCTCCGGCGATGTCGATGTCCTGCACAAATTAGAAACGTCCCGCACTTCCTTTTCGAGGTGGTGAGCTCCTGGTTGGGGCTGAGATATCTCTGTGCAATCCTCCGTTGATGTCGCAGACGTGTTGTCCTCTTCTGGTTGATCAGACGTGTTGTCCTCTTCTGGTTGATCAGACGTGTTGTCCTCTTCTGGTTGATCAGACGTGTTGTCCTCTTCTGGTTGATCAGACGTGTTGTCCTCTTCTGGTTGACGTGTTGTCCTCTTCTGGTTGATCAGACGTGTTGTCCTCTTCTGGTTGATCAGACGTGTTGTCCTCTTCTGGTTGAGCTGCCGCCTCACACACATTCTGACGATGCTTCTGCATGTCGTCACGGTGTTCAACGTCTTGTCTACTACACTGGTAAGGCCTCTGCTCAGTGTGAGATGTTATGTGTGCTGTCAAATCCTTTGCTTCCCTGAAAGTTTTCCCACACAAGGAGCATTTTTTGACACGCTTGCTTCTTTTAGGCTGCCCCTTAGTACGGCATGGGCCAGGGACCAGAGAATACTGAGGTCGGCTATCTGAGGGCTCGACTTCGACATTCCTCTGTGATACCACCCGTTCTCCTCTCCGTCCTTGGGTTTCCACATTGTCAATCTGAAGCCTCTCTCTGCTCGGTGTTGGAAAGACCTCAGACACAGGTGACAGCGTATCAGTAATGTCAAGTCTGTGCAGCAGCACCGTGGGCTGACGGAGCCGACAGGACGTAGACCAATCAGAAACGTCCCGCGCTTCCTTTTCGAAGCGGTGAGCTCCCGGTTGGATTTTCGGCCCACTGTCAGCACGAAGGAGAATAAAAACCTGATCCATTTCACTCTCTTCGTCAAGAGTTTCCTTGTCCACCTCTTCATTCGAGGGGAAAATGTCGCCATTTGCAGTGGGGTCTAAATTCATCCCTCGTTGACTCTCCCTGTAATCCAGCGAAGGTGTCATTTCTGACTCACAGCAACATGATGCAGGGCTTTGAATGGTCATACATGTCTGTATGGGTTCTGATTGGATCTCTGGGTCAGCTTGGTCAGTGGATGACTCTCGGGGAGATGGAGACAGGATGTGGTCGTCTCCAGATGACAGAGCCGAGGACAAGAGAAGAAGAGAAGGGAATATCAAAACACGAATGTCAAAAAAACGTAAAGAACATAAAAATATCATTCCCTCATTTTTCAAAAAGTCTTCTTCTCCTACCATTGGCCTCAACATGTGGGTCTGGAGAAAGGTTGGTGTGGTACTGGAGAAGGGTCCTCAAAGGTTGAGGGTGATGCACAGACTGCCCACACTCCTCCAGAACAGAGGGGTCAGGTAGAAACCAAGATGCAGTCTGAGGGAAAGAGAATGGCAACAGATCCAGTTCTATAATATCATAACCTCGTTGCCCTAGAAAATGTTCATTTTTTTACTATTATTTGTCTTTTTTACATAAAAAAAGCTGTTATTGCCATCCACGTCCTGTAAAAGTTTACTGACTGTAGTATAATTAATAAAAGGAATTCGAATTACCTTGTGAACTTTTAATACAAGCAACTAGATTGTAATTGTCCATAAAGAAACATTGTGTGACTTGCTTGAGCTATTTGAATGTATTTTCGTGGTAGTGGAAGAAGTGTTGTGATTTTGGATTTGAAAAGCAGAGTAGACGAGGATTTCATACACTACGTTTTTTGTCTAACTTGTTGTAGAAACCAAGATGCAGTCTGAGGGAAAGAGAAGGGCTTGACAATGACAACAGATCCAGTTCTATAATATCATAACCTCAACTTCTAGATCCAGTTCTATAATATCATAACCTCAACTTCTAGATCCAGTTCTATAATATCATAACCTCAACTTCTAGATCCAGTTCTATAATATCATAACCTCAACTTCTAGATCCAGATCCAGTCCAGTTCTATAATATCATAACCTCAACTTCTAGATCCAGTTCTATAATATCATAACCTCAACTTCTAGATCCAGTTCTATAATATCATAACCTCAACTTCTAGATCCAGTTCTATAATATCATAACCTCAACTTCTAGATCCAGTTCTATAATATCATAACCTCAACTTCTAGATCCAGTTCTATAATATCATAACCTCAACTTCTAGATCCAGTTCTATAATATCATAACCTCAACTTCCAGATCCAGTTCTATAATATCATAACCTCAACTTCTAGATCCAGTTCTATAATATCATAACCTCAACTTCTAGATCCAGTTCTATAATATCATAACCTCAACTTCAGATCCAGTTCTATAATATCATAATCCTAGATCCAGTTCTATAATATCATAATCACTTCTAGATCCAGTTCTATAATATCATAACCTCAACTTCTAGATCCAGTTCTATAATATCATAACCTCAACTTCTAGATCCAGTTCTATAATATCATAACCTCAACTTCTAGATCCAGTTCTATAATATCATAACCTCAACTTCAACTTCTAGATCCAGTTCTATAATATCATAACCTAGATCAGTTCTATAATATCTTCTTAGATCCAGTTCTATAATATCATAACCTCAACTTCTAGATCCAGTTCTATAATATCATAACCTCAACTTCTAGATCCAGTTCTATAATATCATAACCTCAACTTCTAGATCCAGTTCTATAATATCATAACCTCAACTTCTAGATCCAGTTCTATAATATCATAACCTCAACTTCTAGATCCAGTTCATAACCTCAACTTCTAGATCCAGTTCTATAATATCATAACCTCAACTTCTAGATCCAGTTCTATAATATCATAACCTCAACTTCCTAAACAATGTTTGGTTTGTTTCTAGCTTGTTAGCTAGCTGCCTAGCCAGTTAAAATAATGACCAGAGCATATAGCTGACAACGTCTTCACTTCAGCTCATTTGTATCCATCATTACAGGAAGATAAATTACAACAAGATCTAAATAATGTGACGAAATAAAAGCCGGGCATTCTACTTAAAGATCTTTTAGAACGTGTGCCCTCTCTCGTTTCCGGTAACCATGACAACGGATTCCGAAAACGGGGGGTCAAAGTTCAGTTCTTACGTCTGCAACATGAACATGGAAACCGACAGTCGCAGCTACGGTCGACAGACAGTCAAATCCACCGGAGTATAAAATGAAATGTCGAGTCTACAAACACGTCGTTAGGCCAAGTATAAAACAGCCTTACGATGTTGTATGCTCTTAAGTTTTCGTCTAAGTTGTTGGGAAAGTGGTTTGGACAATGTTTACAGTGAACAGAAAGTCACTATTCAACAATAGAAGCGTTAGAATGTTGGAAGAAATTCCATTAAAGTGGATGAAGTATTTTTTTTTTTTTAGAAGGAAAAAACATTTAATAGTTTTTAAAGTATAAATGGTTTCAAAAAGGTGTATTTAAGCATACTATTCCAGACCAGTCTGCACGTTTTAAAGTTTTGAATGGCTTAGAGGAGTAGCGTTCCAAAGAATAACTACAAGGCAAAATGAAGCTGTACAATATTTAAAGTGTGGCTGCTGAAGTACACCACATTAATACATCTGAAAAGAAACAGTGTTTTTCCAGGACGCTGACAATATGCATGAATGATATTAAAACGCACAATGGTATAAAATATACCTTACACCGGGGCGGCAGGGTAGCCTAGTCGTTAGAGCGTTGGACTAGTAACCGGAAGGTTGCAAGTTCAAACCCCCGAGCTGACATGGTACACATCTGTCGTTCTGCCCCTGAACAGGCAGTTAACCCACTGTCCCTAGGCCGTCATTGAAAATAAGAATTTGTTCTTAACTGACTTGCCTGGTTAAATAAAGTTCAAATAAAAAAACATTTTATGCATCTATTCATCCAATGAATGGATATTTTTGCATTTGTGTAAATGTTTGGTATCACCCTGATGAAGCCTCAGTCGGGCGCTGATGAAGATAGTGGTACCTGTTGAAGGGTCGGTATTGGAAGCAGCTTCTCCAGTCTGGAGAGGAACTCCCACACCAGAGTCTGCAGTGCGGAGTGATACTTTGAGCCAAATTCCTCTGGAAAAACGTTCTGAGAAACAACCAAAGAAGTAGAGAATAGGACAGTGCTTAAAAAAAAAAAATCTAAGCATTGAACATTACCTTGACAAAGCATTCAACACCTTGGAGTTATTATCCTCCTCACCACCATCATCATCATCATCATCAACAGAATCAGCTACTTAGTCACTGACCTGAAAGAAGCGTTCCCTCTCAACTGGGTCTTCCAGCAGCGTTTTAATCAGCTTCAGGAAGTTGGATTCTGATGCCTCCACCTCAAGATCACAAATCTACAGGAAGTATGGAGAGCACAGTGAATAACAGGAAGTATGGATAGCACAGTTAATAACAGGAAGTATGGAGAGCACAGTGAATAACAGGAAGTATGGAGAGCACAGTTAATAACAGGAAGTATGGAGAGCACAGTTAATAACAGGAAGTATGGAGAGCACAGTTAATAACAGGAAGTATGGAGAGCACAGTTAATAACAGGAAGTATGGAGGAGTTAATAACAGCACAGTTAATGAAAACAGGAAGTATGGAGATGCACAGTTAATAACTGGATGTCATGGAGAAGCACAGTTAATAACTTAAAGTAAAGTATGGAGAGCACAGTTAATAACAGGAAGTATGGAGAGCACAGTTAATAACAGGAAGTATGGAGAGCACAGTTAATAACAGGAAGTATGGAGAGCACAGTTAATAACAGGAAGTATGGAGAGCACAGTTAATAACAGGAAGTATGGAGAGCACAGTTAATAACAGGAAGTATGGAGAGCACAGTTAATAACAGGAAGTATGGACAGTTAATAGCACAGTGAATAACAGGAAGTATGGACAGCACAGTGAATAACAGGAAGTATGGACAGCACAGTGACTAACAGGAAGTATGGACAGCACAGTGACTAACAGGAAGTATGGATAGCACAGTGACTAACAGGAAGTATGGAGAGCACAGTGAATAACAGGAAGTATGGATAGCACAGTGACTAACAGGAAGTATGGATAGCACAGTGAATAACAGGAAGTATGGATAGCAGTGACTAACAGGAAGTATGGATAGCACAGTGAATAACAGGATATGGACAGCACAGTGAATAACAGGAAGTATGGATAGCACAGTGAATAACAGGAAGTATGGATAGCAGAGTGAATAACAGGAACAGGAAGTATGGACAGCAGAGTGAATAACAGGAAGTATGGACAGCAGAGTGAATAACAGGAAGTATGGACAGCACAGTGAATAACAGGAAGTATGGACAGCACAGTGAATAACAGGAAGTATGGACAGCATAGTTAATAACAGGAAGTATGGACAGCACAGTGAATAACAGGAAGTATGGACAGCACAGTGAATAACAGGAAGTATTGACAGCACAGTGACTAACAGGAAGTATGGATAGCACAGTGAATAACAGGAAGTATGGATAGCACAGTGACTAACAGGAAGTATGGATAGCACAGTGACAAACAGGAAGTATGGATAGCAGAGTGAATAAATCAAAAGAGCCAGCATCTAGAACACCTTGCCTGGCTAGGTGAATGCCGTTGACGTCCCTCTCTGGATGGATATAACCCATCTTAGCATGGATAATGACATTGAAGGCTTCCACCATTTTAAAGTAGTCAACTGGGTGGGGATTCCTATGGGTTGGGAGCGATCAGCCAATGAACAGAGCGAATGTCTTCTTTTTCATAAAGAGTGCTATTGTTTTTAAATGGCTTTGTTATAGGACCGCCATCTAGTGGCCAAACTAAATGAATGACACACTAGATTCGGTTCAAGACCCCAGCACTACAGGGGGCGGTACATCACCAATATTAGGTTTACACTAAGAAGAAAATGGACTTATTTAAAATGGAGACATCCCTCAATGGCGCTGGCCATGCTGTCCCAGAAGCCATTATGACACCGATACAAAGGTGAGCCGTGTTTCTGTCGCTATGGTTTGGTATCAACCACTACAAGTAATACCAGCAGAGTTACAATGTCATTGAGTGACACTCACCTGGTTGTCCCTATGAGTGATGCTACAGGTTTTCATCCTATTCAGGTGTGACTGGATGGTGTCAGAGTCCGCGAGGTGTTCTGAGTGACACTCACCTGGTTGTCCCTATGAGTGATGCTACAGGTTTTCATCCTATTCAGGTGTGACTGGATGGTGTCAGAGTCCGCGAGGTGTTCTGAGTGACACTCACCTGGTTGTCCCTATGAGTGATGCTACAGGTGTTCTGAGAACAACAACTTCAGAACCAGCTGATGGGAATAAAAGTTCAGATAACATTTTTTTAAAGAATTCCAGCAAACAAAACCAGTGTATTGACTGCAGCTGAGATGAGCCTTTTTCCCACGGAGACGTTTTAGCACGCTGTTGTAGGCAGCGTGTCTATGGAAACGGAGACGGTGTTGTAGGCAGCGTGTCTATGGAAACGGAGACGGTGTTGTAGGCAGCGTGTCTATGGAAACGGAGACGGTGTTGTAGGCAGACGTGTCTATGGAAACGGAGACGGTGTTGTAGGCAGCGTGTCTATGGAAACGGAGACGGTGTTGTAGGCAGCGTGTCTATGGAAACGGAGACGGTGTTGTAGGCAGCGTGTCTATGGAAACGGAGACGGTGTTGTAGGCAGCGTGTCTAGGCAGCGTGGAAACGGAGACGGTGTTGTAGGCAGCGTGTCTATGGAAACGGAGACGGTGTTGTAGGCAGCGTGTCTATGGAAACGGAGACGCTGTTGTAGGCAGCGTGTCTATGGAAACGGAGACGGTGTTGTAGGCAGCGTGTCTATGGAAACAGAGAAGGTGTTGTAGGCAGCGTGTCTATGGAAACGGAGACGGTGTTGTAGGCAGCGTGTCTATGGAAACGGAGACGCTGTTGTAGGCAGCGTGTCTATGGAAACGGAGACGCTGTTGTAGGCAGCGTGTCTATGGAAACGGAGACGGTGTTGTAGGCAGCGTGTCTATGGAAACGGAGACGGTGTTGTAGGCAGCGTGTCTATGGAAACGGAGACGGTGTTGTAGGCAGCGTGTCTATGGAAACGGAGACGGTGTTGTAGGCAGCGTGTCTATGGAAACGGAGACGGTGTTGTAGGCAGCGTGTCTATGGAAACGGAGACGGTGTTGTAGGCAGCGTGTCTATGGAAACGGAGACGGTGTTGTAGGCAGCGTGTCTATGGAAACGGAGACGGTGTTATAGGTAGCGTGTCTATGGAAACGGAGACGTTGGGAGAATACTTTTTCACGGGACTATATCCATTTCTATAGCAATGCAATGTGGTATAGCCTAGTTCTCAAACTAATTACTTCATAGGGTGAAGGGGAGATGAGACTCAGGAGAACCCCTTGATTATAACCAAACAACTACATGCATCTAATGAAGTGACCTCACCCCCCCGGTGTTGAAACAAGGGGTTCTCCTGAGTCTTGTCTCTCCTTCACCCTCTCCACCCATCAGCCCCATCTCTCCTCCACCCTCTCCACCCATCAGCCCCATCTCTCCTTCACCCTCTCCACCCATCAGCCCCATCTCTCCTTCACCCTCTCCACCCATCAGCTCCATCTCTCCTTCACCCTCTCCACCCATCAGCCCCATCTCTCCCATCAGCCCCATCTCCTTCATCCTCTCCACCCATCAGCCCCATCTCTCCTTCACCCATCAGCCCCATCTCTCTCCACCCATCAGCCCCATCTCTCCTTCACCCATCAGCCCCATCTCTCCTCCACCCATCAGCCCCATCTCTCCTTCACCCTCTCCACCCATCAGCCCCATCTCTCCTCCACCCATCAGCCCCATCTCTCCTTCACCCTCTCCACCCATCAGCCCCATCTCTCCTTCACCCATCAGCCCCATCTCTCCTTCATCCTCTCCACCCATCAGCCCCATCTCTCCTTCACCCATCAGCCCCATCTCTCCTCCACCCATCAGCCCCATCTCTCCTTCACCCTCTCCACCCATCAGCCCCATCTCTCCTTCACCCTCTCCACCCATCAGCTCTATCTCTCACCTGTGCTCTCAGACCCATGATGAGTTGGACTTTCTCTCTGTAACTCATCAGATCTGGGACTACGTCCAACACAGTGACGACAAACTCCTCCACCAAGCCGTAGTCCATGACGTCTCTCCGCTGAACAACCTGCCATAGAGCTGCAGACACCAGCCGCAGCGGAGGAACCAAAAGACGCAGAGACGCTGGGGGAAGAAATGGACCTACGGGCACAGATTCAGAAAAGGAGACATTTGTTTGTGGGCCAATCCCTGGGGAAGTCAACCTGAGCTTACAGAAATAAAGTTAGGCATTTCCAAATGATACCATGTTGCTAATTATCCCTGAGGTCTATATGTTGGAGTGCAGACTTATGTAGGAGTCTGCATGAATGTTGGCAAGTCTCAAATGATGCATTTCAGTCAATCATATTGCATGGCCTTTGGAAAGGGCTCACAGACCTTGTTGTTTCTCTGCCTCACAAGTGTTTGTTATGAAGCCGACACGGGCTCTGGCGCTCATCGGATGTGGCGGCAAACTATTACGGACGACAAATGGAAACCCAGACGTGAGCTGCCCAGTGCCTACCAGACGGGCAAAATGCCTTTACGTTCGCTTCGAGGCAAGCAACACTGAAGCATGCATGAGAGCACCAGCTGTTCCGGACGACTGTGTGTAAGACCTTTAAACAGGTCAACATTCACGAGGACGCAGGGCCAGACATTACCAGGACGTTTACTCAGAGCATGCGCGGACCAACTGGCAAGTGTCTTAATTGACATTTTCAACCTCTCCCTGACCGAGTCTGTAATACCTACATGTTTCAAGCAGACCACCATAGTCCTTGTGCCCCCAAAAAGCTAAGGTAACCTGCCTGAATTTCAATATCCACCCTCCTCAAAGACAATCTGTTCCTGTTTCCATTGCGTATTTCTGAGACTTCACCTTTAAATCGCCATAGAAACGGACGCTCTCAACTAAATTGACCCACGATTATAGGCTATTATTATTTTTTGTGGTTATAGGCAATTAAGAGAAGGATCCGGAGATGGCTCCCGAGTGGTGCAGCTGTCTAAGGCACTGCATCTCAGAACTTGAGGTGTCACTTACAGACCCTGGTTCGATTCCAGGCTGTATCACAACCAGACGTAATTGGGAGTTCCATAGGGTGGCGCACTATTGGCCCAGCTTCTTCCGGGTTAGGCTGTCATTGTAAATAAGAATTTGTTCTGGTACCGACTTGCCTAGTTAAATAAAATGTTCAAAATTGTATGGGGGTATTTTACATGTTGTGTTGTGGATATGTTGTGATGTCGGGATGTTAAATGACGTACTGTTTTATCTTTAGTTCATTCAGCACAAATATAGTTCACTGATTTATATGTAATCTGGGTGCTTTGGTGTGTCTGGACCCCAAGAAGAGGAGCTGCTGCCTTGGCAGGAACTAATGGGGATCCCTAATAAATACAAATGCTGCTCTTGACATAACGTGAAGCTTCCACGGAAAATTACAAGATAAAAAATTTCCGGCCGAATTCGTAATAGGCTAGTTTATATAGCTCGCTAGCCTAGCTATCACTTGATCGCAACTTAAATAAATCACTTTAGCTAGCTAGCTAGTTAGTTAGCTTTGAGACAGAGGCCAAAGAGAGAACAATTTTAGGAACATTTCTCTGCAGATGTTACCACACTGCAACGATAGCTAACTACTGTCTAGCTACTAGTTACCTTTTTCCTTGAGATGTTGCATTTCAAGCTTTGTTAGCTAGCTACGTGTTCCTGCCAGTAGCACGAACAGGTCAAATCCGGGTCACGGAATTTGGGGGAATTTCAAAATAAAAGTCCCCCCCCCATGCAATAGTAGAAAAGTGTCAAACGATTCATTTACAGTCACATCCATAATTATTGGCACCATTGATAAAGGGTATTGAAAATTCAATTATTTTATACCAATACAATTTCTCAGAGAAAGAGGTTTTGTTTAAAGGTCCAATGCATCTCAATATCAAATCATTTCTGGGTAACAATTAATACAGGGGTGCAACTTTAGTTTTAGAAGGGGAGGGGGGGGCATAACCTGGCGGGGGTTCTGGGGTTCCTGCTCCAGATTTTTGGGGGGGAATCTAAAGCTCATTTCCTGCCTTTCTACACAATCCAATATGACCCATGGCCTTTATAGTCGTCTCTATTTAGAACAACAAACAGGAAGCAAAAATGCCATTCAAAAATCTATATTGTGTTACAGTGCCTTAGACCTCTGCGCCACTCGGGAGCAGCACATCCTCCATATAATTAATCCCATAGGCCTAATGGTACTGTAGAGCTCTTTTTACTTGCACACAAGATAGCAGGGTCACCCCACCCTGCCCCTAGGGGTCCACCACCCTGCCCATAGGGGTCCACCACCCTGCCCCTAGGGGTTTTACCACCCTGCCCATAGGAGTCCACCACCCTGCCCCTAGGAGTCCACCACCCTGCCCTTAGGAGTCCACCACCCTGCCCCTAGGAGTCCACCACCCTGCCCTTAGGAGTCCACCACCCTGCCCCTAGGAGTCCACCACCCTGCCCCTAGGAGTCCACCACCCTGCCCCTAGGAGTCCATCACCCTGCCCATAGGGGTCCACCACCCTGCCCCTAGGAGTCCATCACCCTGCCCATAGGGGTCCACCACCCTGCCCCTAGGGGTTTACCACCCTGCCCATAGGAGTCCACCACCCTGCCCTTAGGAGTGCACCACCCTGCCCCTCGGAGTCCACCACCCTGCCCCTAGGAGTCCACCACCCTGCCCCTAGGAGTGCACCACCCTGCCCCTCGGAGTCCACCACCCTGCCCATAGGGGTCCACCACCCTGCCCCCAGGGGTTTACCACCCTGCCCATAGGAGTCCACCACCCTGCCCCTAGGAGTCCACCACCCTGCCCATAGGGGTCCACCACCCTGCCCCTAGGGGTTTACCACCCTGCCCATAGGAGTCCACCACCCTGCCCCTAGGAGTCCACCACCCTGCCCCTAGGAGTCCACCACCCTGCCCCTAGGGGTTTACCACCCTGCCCCTAAGGGTTTACCACCCTGCCCATAGGGGTCCACCACCCTGCCCCTAGGAGTCCATCACCCTGCCCCTAGGGGTCCACCACCCTGCCCCTAGGAGTCCACCACCCTGCCCTTAGGAGTCCACCACCCTGCCCCTAGGAGTGCACCACCCTGCCCCTCGGAGTCCACCACCCTGCCCCTAGGAGTCCACCACCCTGCCCCTAGGGGTTTACCACCCTGCCCATAGGGGTCCACCACCCTGCCCCTAGGAGTCCATCACCCTGCCCCTAGGGGTCCATCACCCTGCCCCCAGGAGTCCACCACCCTGCCCCTAGGGGTTTACCACCCTGCCCCTAGGAGTCCACCACCCTGCCCCTAGGAGTCCACCACCCTGCCCCTAGGAGTCCACCACCCTGCCCCTAGGGGTTTACCACCCTGCCCCTAGGGGTTTACCACCCTGCCCATAGGGGTCCATCACCCTGCCCCTAGGGGTCCATCACCCTGCCCCCAGGAGTCCACCACCCTGCCCCTAGGGGTTTACCACCCTGCCCCTAGGAGTCCACCACCCTGCAGCGCACCAACCTACACACCCCGCTGAGCTTAAGGATCTTAATGAAACATTCATTATTGGTTTCGGGTGTGTTAAGCCAAGGCCAGAGTGACAACACACAGACCCCCAGAACCAGGACTGAGCAGACCAGTAGCTAGGGATTGCCTAAATAGACTAGGTATCTCCCCTGACCTGGGCATGTTTTCAACACATACTCCTTTCGTCATACTGTATTCCATATAATGCATCCAGACCTTCTAAAAGTTGCCCAGAACACCCTTAAGTTTGTAATAAATCAAATCTAGTGGTACATAACTTGACATTTCTGCCATCCATTGTGACATTGTCGGAGGATAACCAACCTTCCCATCAATGACAATGCATTTTCTTAGTCGCTATAAAAATGCCTGGTTACACAGTTTCTTCTGATAACAGTCTCCAGTATCAACATTTCCCGAGCAAACAAAAACAGGGAGATAAAATAAGGAAGACGGGATCCTCTGTAGGGCATGCTGAGATAAAATAACAGGCAGAAGGGATCCTCTGTAGGGCATGCTGAGATAAAAGAACAGGAAGATGGGATCCTCTGTAGGGCGTGCTGAGATAAAATAACAGGAAGACGGGATCCTCTGTAGGGCGTGCTGAGATAAAATAACAGGAAGACGGGATCCTCTGTAGGGCATGCTGAGATAAAATAACAGGAAGTTGGGATACTCTGTAGGGCATGCTGAGATAAAATAACAGGAAGAAGAAGGGATCCTCTGTAGGGCATGCTGAGATATAATGCTGAGATAAAAGAACAGGAAGAAGGGATCCTCTGTAGGGCATGCTGAGATATAATAACAGGAAGAAGGGATCCTCTGTAGGGCATGCTGAGATAAAAGAACATCCTCTTTTCCAGAATTCAGCCAGCCTTCACCAGACCATAACATGTGTAAATACTGTATGTAGGAAGGCCAAAAAGATCATCAAGGACATCAAACACCCGAGCCACTGCCTGTTCACCCCGCTATCATCCAGAAGGCAGGGTCAGTACAGCTGCATCAAAGCTGGGGCCCGAGAGACTGAAAAACAGCTTCTATCTCAAGGCCATCAGACTGCAAAACAGCCATCACTAACTCAGAGAGGCTGCTGCCTACTTTGAAACCCAATCACTGGCCACTTTAATAAATGGATCACGAGTCACTTTATACAATGCCACTATAAATAATGGCACTTTAATAATGTTTACGTATCTCACATTACACAGACACCTGAAACCCCACCTCTTTAAGGAATACCTAGGATAGGATAAAGTAATCTTTCCCACCCCCCTTAAAAGATTTAGATGCACTATTGTAAAGTGGCTGTTCCACTGGATGTCATAAGGTGAATGCACCAATTTGTAAGTCGCTCTGGATAAGAGCGTCTGCTAAATGACTTAAATGTAAATGTACTCACATCACATGTGTACTGTATTTTATACCATCTACTGCACCTTGCCTACGCAGCTCGGCCATCGCTCATCCATATACTTATTTAACCGATGTGAAATGGCTAGCTCGTTAGCGGTGGTGCGCGCTAATAGCGTTTCAATCGGTGACGTCACTTGCTCTGAGACCTTGAAGTAGTGGTTCCCGTTGCTCTGCAAGGGCCACGGCTTTTGTGGCGTGATGGGTAACGATGCTCCGTGGGTGTCAGATGTTGATGTGTGCAGAAGGTCCCTGGTTCACGCCCCGGGTTCGGAGCGAGGGGACGGACTAAAGTTATACTGTTACACTTACATGTACATATTCTTATTCACCCTTTTTGATTTGTGTGTATTAGGCAGTTGTTGGGGAATTGTTAGATTACTTGTTAAGATATTACTGCACTGTCAGAACTAGAAGAACAAGCATTTCGCTATACTTGCATTAATATCTGCTAACCGTGTGTATGTGACCAAAACAATTTGATTTGATTTGCAATTCTGAAGTTCAAATCAAAATGTATCAGTCACATGCGACGAATACATTCCACCTGACAGTGAAATGCTTACTAACGAGCCCCTAACCAACAGGTGTAGTAGACCTTACAGTGAAATGCTTACTAACGAGCCCCTAACCAACAGGTGTAGTAGACCTTACAGTGAAATGCTTACTAACGAGCCCCTAACCAACAGGTGTAGTAGACCTTACAGTGAAATGCTTACTAACGAGCCCCTAACCAACAGGTTTAGTAGACCTGACAGTGAAATGCTTACTAACGAGCCCCTAACCAACAGGTGTAGTAGACCTTACAGTGAAATGCTTACTAACGAGCCCCTAACCAACAGGTGTAGTAGACCTTACAGTGAAATGCTTACTAACGAGCCCCTAACCAACAGGTGTAGTAGACCTTACAGTGAAATGCTTACTAACGAGCCCCTAACCAACAGGTGTAGTAGACCTTACAGTGAAATGCTTACTAACGAGCCCCTAACCAACAGGTTTAGTAGACCTTACAGTGAAATGCTTACTAACGAGCCCCTAACCAACAGGTGTAGTAGACCTTACAGTGAAATGCTTACTAACGAGCCCCTAACCAACAGGTGTAGTAGACCTTACAGTGAAATGCTTACTAACGAGCCCCTAACCAACAGGTGTAGTAGACCTTACAGTGAAATGCTTACTAACGAGCCCTAACCAACAGGTGTAGTAGACCTGACAGTGAAATGCTTACTAACGAGCCCCTAACCAACAGGTGTAGTAGACCTGAAGTGAAATGCTTACTAAGAGCCCCTAACCAACAGGTGTAGTAGACCTGACAGTGAAATGCTTACTAGCCCCTAACCAACAGGTGTAGTAGACCTGACAGTGAAATGCTTACTAACGAGCCCCTAACCAAACAGTGAAATGCTTACTAACGAGCCCCTAACCAACAGGTGTAGCAGACCTTAACCAACAGTGAAAGTGAAATGCTTACTAACGAGCCCCTAACCTAACCAACAGGTGTAGTAGACCTTACAGTGAAATGCTTACTAACGAGCCCCTAACCAACAGGTGTAGTAGACCTTACAGTGAAATGCTTACTAACGATCCCTAACCAACAGGTGTAGTAGACCTTACAGTGAAATGCTTACTAACGAGCCCCTAACCAACAGGTGTAGTAGACCTTACAGTGAAATGCTTACTAACGATCCCTAACCAACAGGTGTAGTAGACCTTACAGTGAAATGCTTACTAACGAGCCCCTAACCAACAGGTGTAGTAGACCTTACCTTACTAACGAGCCCCTAACCAACAATGCAGTACCAATAAAAATAAGAAATAAAAGTTACAAGTAATTAAAGAGCAGCAGTAAAATAACAATAGCAAGATTATATACAGTGGGGTACCGGTACAGAGTCAATGTGCGGGGGCACCGGTTTGTCGAGGTAATATGTACATGTACGTAGAATTATTAAAGTGACTACTAGATGATAACAACAGAGAGTAGCAGGGGTGTAAAAGGGGGGGCAATGCAAATAGCCATGTGATTAGATGTTCAGGAGTGTTGTGTCTTGGGGGTAGAAGCTGTTTAGAAGCCTCTTGGACCTAGACCTAGCAGTCTTTAACAGTTTTTAGGGCCTTCCTCTTATACCGCCTCTAGACCTGACAGTGAAACACTGACACCGCCTGGTATAGAGGTCCTGCATGGCAGGAATCGTGGTCCCGTTGAAGTCCTGGGCCGTATGGACTACCCTCTGTAAGTGCCTTTCGGTCGGAGGCCGAGCAGTTGCCATACCATGCAGTGATGCAGCCAGTCAGGATGCTCTCGGTGGTGCAGCTGTAAAACCTTTTGAGGATCTGAGGATCCGTGCCAAATCTCTTCAGTCTCCCGAGGGGGAATAGGTTGTGTCGTGCCCTCTCCACGACTGTCTTGGTGCGCTTGGACCATCATCCCTAAGTTTATACATCCACAGTGCGATCAACGGATTTAACCATTTTGTTGTCAAATAGTCAAATGTTTAATTTTTCTAACAACATTTCAAACTTTTTAAACATTTATCGTCCAAATGTGTCATGATTTCTAATAGTTTTATTACTTTGCATGTTTCAATTGGGGACTTTTATTTTGAAGGCGATACGCCGATTCCCCTTTTGCTGCTCACAACACTCGCGTGTTTGAATGAAGAAAGGAGCCCACGAGTACCTTCAGGCTTAACTCGAGAAGAGTACTATAAACGTTGACTTGTAGCTCTGTAATTTAGCAAATTAAACGATACATTGTTAGCATTTAATCCAACGTGTAGGATCAAGGATTGAGATTTAGTACAGTAGCTAACGTAAGCAATCCCGGCTCGTGTCGTTTGTTGTGCTTGCATGTTAGCTAGCTAGCAAATTCTGCTATACTTGCTAGTGCCAAACAATAAACCAGATAGTTCATGTTATCCAGGTAAATGTGTTTTTTTTCTAACAGTTAACAAACTATTATCCAGGAGTCCTGTATATGATCAAATATGTCCGAGGCACAAGACTTGAGAAAGCGCAGTAAGAAACGCTATGGCGGCGGACACCGGAGTAAGAAGTACAAGGGTTCCCGGGAGCTCGAGGTGGGCATGCAAGGTGTCCTCATCACCTGCAATATGAACGAGAGGAAATGCACCGCGGAAGCTTTCAACCTGCTGAACGAATACGCCGACCAACTCTATGGACCTGAGAATGTAAGCAGTACATTTAGCGAGGCCACGTGACGAGGTGTTTCCCTTAATTCCTTCCTTGAACTCGTCACTGGTGGAACGGATAACTGTCCAATCATGTCATTCAAATCAGGCATCAACTGAACGTAAATAGGAGTCATTTCTAAAGTAACTGAGCCAAGCCAACTTTCAGTGTGAATTGTTATGTTATTTTTTGTACTGTACATATTTTATTGGTTAGTAATCTTTGTTAATAGTTATAAATCTTAAGTCTTTTTTTTATTTATTTTTTTAAACTAACTTCTCTAAACTCTTCTCTGACAACCCAGTTTAAGGAACCCGAGGAGAGCAGTAGTGAGGAAGAGGAGGATGAAGATGTGGAGGCGGCTCTGAAGAAGGAGGTGAAGCAGCTCAAAGCGTCGTCGGGGAAACTGCAGCGGCGCTTCCAGGCCATGGACAGCGGGGCCAACAATGTCATCTTCATCAAGACCAAGAACCTCGGTGAGGAAGAGTTTGACAGACAGCATCCCAGCTCCTTACACAGAGATGAAGCATGTCAAAAGACTCCCAGTATATATATTTTTTTAATTGAACCTTTATTTAACATGGCAAGTCAGTTAAGAACAAATTCTTATTTACAATGACGGCCTACAACCGGCCAAACCAGGACGATACTGGGCCAATCGTGGCCGGTTGTGATACAGCCTGGATTCGAACCAGGGTGTCTGTAGTGACCCCTCTAGCACTGAGATGCTGTGCCTTAGACCGCTGTGTCACTCGGGAGCCCACTACCCTGGACCAGGGCCCTGAGTGGAGAGTGAGACGACTCATTTATAGCAGACACTTTTATCATAGTTCTTTAGCTCATTTCAATAATCCTTAGTTTTATCCTAGCCTGGGTACCAGTCTGTTTCGTGCCGTCATGCCACTACTTGGCATGACAAGGAGCTGACATGATAGCAGAAACAGATCTGGGACCAGGCTAGGTTTTATCCTTAGTTCAATAAAGAACTGCCTACATTGACAGTTACACCTATTCAGAAGTTCTCAAAATAGTCTGTATTGTTTATAACTAACTAGTATTTTTATTCTCCTCTCTCTCTCCATGTCTCTGTCTTTCTCTCTCTCGCTCCGTCTCTCTCCCGTCTCTCTTTCTGTCTCTCTCTCTCTTTCCCGTCTCTGTCTCTCTCCCCTCTCTCTCTCTCTCCCCTCTCTCTCTCTCCCCTCTCTGTCTCTCTCCCCTCTCTCTCTCTCTCTCCCCTCTCTGTCTCTCTCCCCTCTCTGTCTCTCTCCCCTCTCTGTCTCTCTCTCCCCTCTCTGTCTCTCTCCCCTCTCTCTCTCTCTCTTCTCTCTCTCCCCTCTCTTTCTCTCTCTCTCTCTCTCCCCCCCCTCTATCTCTCTCTCTCTCTCTCCCCTCTCTCTCTCCAGACCCTGAGAAGCTGGTGCATCACATCCTGTCAGACCTCCACATCACCAAAAAGAACAAGTCACGAGTCATCCTCAGAATGCTGCCGGTGAGCACAAGTAATGTCATGGGGCTGAGTATCAGATGGCATGGAGGTTTCCTGACCGTCCAACCAGAAGAGAGAGGGAAAGACTGGCTGGAAGAATGTCTCTTTTTGGGAATGTGTGGGGTTTTTTGGTGGTGGTGGTGGTGGTGGGGGGGGGGGGGGGTTCCTTGTGGTTCTGATGCTTCTCTGTGTGTTCTAGGTGAGTGGAACGTGCAAGGCGTTCCAGGAAGACATGGATAAGTACCTGAGTGTGTTCTTAGAGCCGTGGTTTAAAGCCCCCAACCAGGGCAGCTACCAGATCGCCTTCAAGGCCCGGAACAGTTCCCACAACAAGAGGGATGACATCATCAAGGCCCTGGCAGGTGGGCTACATGGACACAGTACTGGGAAACACATCTCGAGATACAGTGTGTTCAGAGACCAGAGAATAACCAGCACCGTATCAATACAGTGTGTTCAGAGACCAGAGAATAACCAGCACCGTATCAATACAGTGTGTTCAGAGACCAGAGAATAACCAGCACCGTATCAATACAGTGTGTTCAGAGACCAGAGAATAACCAGCACCATATCAATACAGTGTGTTCAGAGACCAGAGAATAACCAGCACCGTATCAATGTGTAGAGGTACAAGGTATTTGAGGTAGATATGTACATGAAGGCAGGGTAAAGTGACTAGGCATCAGTGGGTTCGATCCCCGGGACCACCCATATGTAGAATGTATGCACACATGACTGTAAGTCGCTTTGGATAAAAGCGTCTGCTAAATGGCATATATTATTATTATTATTATTATTATAGATAATAATAAGGTATTTGAGGTAGATATGTACATGAAGGCAGGGTAAAGTGACTAGTCATCAGGATAGATAATAATGAGGTATTTGAGGTAGATATCTACATGAAGGCAGGGTAAAGTGACTAGTCATCAGGATAGATAATAATGAGGTATTTGAGGTAGATATCTACATGAAGGCAGGGTAAAGTGACTAGTCATCAGGATAGATAATAATAAGGTATTTGAGGTAGATATGTACATGAAGGCAGGGTCAAGTGACTAGTCTATGGCCTGGGTGGCTGATGTAGAGGGTAGCAGAGTGAACAGTGACAGTCTATGGCCTGGGTGGCTGATGTAGAGGGTAGCAGAGTGAACAGTGACAGTCTATGGCTTCTGCATCGCTGGGCAACTCTTAGCTGGGTTTCCCTTTGTAATCCGTTACCGTCTGCAAAGCCCTGCCTCTAACCACCAGGCCACCCTGCCTCTAACCACCAGGCCACCCTGCCTCTAACCACCAGGCTACCCTGCCTCTAACCACCAGGCTACCCTGCCTCTAACCACCAGGCCACCCTGCCTCTAACCACCAGGCTACCCTGCCTCTAACCACCAGGCCACCCTGCCTCTAACCACCAGGCTACCCTGCCTCTAACCACCAGGCTACCCTGCCTCTAACCACCAGGCTACCCTGCCTCTAACCACCAGGCTACCCTTTCTCTAACCACCAGGCTACCCTGCCTCTAACCACCAGGCTACCCTGCCTCTAACCACCAGGCCACCCTGCCTCTAACCACCAGGCTACCCTGCCTCTAACCACCAGGCTACCCTGCCTCTAACCACCAGGCTACCCTGCCTCTAACCACCAGGCTACCCTGCCTGTAACCACCAAGCTACCCTGCCTGTAACCACCAGGCTACCCTGCCTCTAACCACCAGGCCACCCTGCCTCTAACCACCAGGCCACCCTGCCTCTAACCACCAGGCCACCCTGCCTCTAACCACCAGGCCACCCTGCCTCTAACCACCAGGCTACCCTGCCTCTAACCACTACTCCGTTACCGTCTGCAAAGCCCTGCCTCTAACCACCAGGCTACCCTGCCTCTAACCACCAGGCTACCCTGCCTCTAACCACCAGGCTACCCTGCCTCTAACCACCAGGCTACCCTGCCTCTAACCACCAGGCTACCCTGCCTCTAACCACCAGGCTACCCTGCCTCTAACCACCAGGTTACCCTGCCTCTAACCACCAGGCTACCCTGCCTCTAACCACCAGGCTACCCTGCCTCTAACCACCAGGCTACCCTGCCTCTAACCACCAGGCCACCCTGCCTCTAACCACTAGGCTACCCTGCCTCTAACCACCAGGCTACCCTGCCTCTAACCACCAGGCTACCCTGCCTCTAACCACCAGGCTACCCTGCCTCTAACCACCAGGCCACCCTGCCTCTAACCACTAGGCTACCCTGCCTCTAACCACCAGGCTACCCTGCCTCTAACCACCAGGCTACCCTGCCTCTAACCACCAGGCTACCCTGCCTCTAACCACCAGGCCACCCTGCCTCTAACCACCAGGCTACCCTGCCTCTAACCACCAGGCCACCCTGCCTCTAACCACTAGGCTACCCTGCCTCTAACCACCAGGCTACCCTGCCTCTAACCACTACTCCGGTACCGTCTGCAAAGCCCTGCCACATACGATGAGCATCGGAGCCGCTGCACTACGATTCCTCCTATATTGTCCTTCTGCATGTTTGATGTCGTAGCTTTCTTGTATGTGTCTCCGTGTCCCGTTCCTTGTAAGTGGTAACTCTGGCTTTTAGCCCAGCGTGGATACTGCCTGTATGGTGTTTGGTTTGGATACGTTCTTATAGGTACTGTGGGTGCGTTCATCGTCTATGCACTTATTGAGGAAGCTTGTGACTGTTGTGTTTGAATCCCTGGAACATGTCCCAGTCTGTACTAGCAAAACGGTCTTGTAGCCTCCTGTCTGCTTGGTCCGACCACTTCCTTATTGAGGACCTCCCTCTTTTACCTTTGATCTATTGTGATGCCGTATAATCACAGAGATCCTATCAAATAGAATACATTAAATGAAGTTCTATTATAGAATTCTAAAACGGTCTTCTAGAATACATTAAAGGAAGTTCTATTATAGAATTCTAAAACGGTCTTCTAGAATACTGAAGACAGATTTAATCTTCCTCAAAGTCAAACCTCTTTGTTTGGTCCGACCACTTCCATCCTAGATGTTTCTGTGTGTCTCATTGGACCATTTTCCCCAGACACAGATTAAGCCTGGGCCTGGTCTGAGAGCATGCTGGGTAGAGATTACATCCAGGAAACTGTCTCTACATGTTCCTAGTGTATCCATATCTCACACACCTGGGACAACCCGTGTGTGTGTGTGTGTGTGTGTGTGTGTGTGTGTGTGTGTGTGTGTGTGTGTGTGTGTGTGTGTGTGTGTGTGTGTGTGTGTGTGTGTGTGTGTGTGTGTGTGTGTGTGTGTGTGTGTACTGTGTGTGTACTGTGTGTGTACTGTGTGTGTGTGTACTGTGTACTGTGTGTGTCTGTGTGTGTGTCTGTGTGTGTGTGTACTGTGTGTGTGTGTACTGTGTGTGTGTGTACTGTGTGTGTGTGTACTGTGTACTGTGTGTGTGTACTGTGTGTGTGTGTGTGTACTGTGTGTGTGTGTGTGTGTGTGTGTGTGTGTGTGTGTGTACTGTGTACTGTGTGTACTGTGTACTGTGTGTGTGTGTGTGTGTGTGTACTGTGTGTGTGTGTACTGTGTGTGTGTGTACTGTGTGTGTGTGTGTGTGTACTGTGTGTGTGTGTACTGTGTGTGTGTGTACTGTGTGTGTGTGTACTGTGTGTGTGTGTGTGTGTACTGTGTGTGTGTGTACTGTGTGTGTGTGTGTGTGTGTACTGTGTTCGCTCCTATAAACTCTGTACCTGTCTGTGCTCATTATGTTTATCTCCCCCTGCAGGCCTGGTGGGGAAGATGAATCCTAAAAACAAGGTTGACCTGACCACCCCTGAGCTCACCATCATCGTCGAGGTCATCAAGAGTGTGTGCTGTGTCAGCGTCGTCAGGGACTACACTCTATACAGGAAGTACAACCTGCAGGAGGTTGCCAAGGAGGAGGGGCCTAAAGATGGGAAACAGGAAGAGGTCACCACAAACCAGGAAGAGATCAAGTCGAACCAGGAAGAGAAGGATGGGAAACAGGAAGAGATCAAGTCGAACCAGGAAGAGAAGGATGGGAAACAGGAAGAGAAGGATGGGAAACAGGAAGAGGGAAAGGATGCCCCGAAAACAGAGAGGGAAGGAAAGGGGGAGGAAGAGAAGTAGATCCCTGTACCAGGAGGGAGAGAAGAGGGAGGGGAATGAGGGAGGAAGAGAAGTAGATCCCTTTAGCAGGAGGGAGAGAAGAGGGAGGAAGAGAAGTAGATCCCTGTACCAGGAGGGAGAGAAGAGGGAGGAAGAGAAGTAGATCCCTGTACCAGGAGGGGAATGAGGAGGAAGTGAAATGGGACTGATAAACAACTCAAAGGCATCTCACAGTGCAGGTGATGCAGTCAATGTGTTTTTAGCTAGCTTTACTGTAGAACAGGTCCTATTCCTTTTGTCCATTCCAAATGGAACCCTAATCCCTATATTTCTGACCTGAGGCCTATGGGTCCCTTGTCAGAATGAGTGCACTATGTAGGGAATAGGGTACCATAGGACCTGGTCTAATGTGCACTATGTAGGGAATAGGGTACCCTGTTCCCTACATTGTGCACTACATTAGACCAGGTCCTATGGTACCCAACCCTGACTACGACAAAATCCCTTCGGTCCTCCATTTTGTATTGTCTCCAACATGTCCTCCTCATCGCTGACAGTCCATTGGTCCCCTCTCCATCACCGAGCTCTCACTGAAAGCTGACAGTCCACTGGTCCCCTCTCCATCACCGAGCTCTCACTGAAAGCTGACAGTCCACTGGTCCCCTCTCCATCACCGAGCTCTCACTGAAAGCTGACAGTCCACTGGTCCCCTCTCCATCACCGAGCTCTCACTGAAAGCTGACAGTCCACTGGTCCCCTCTCCATCACCGAGCTCTCACTGAAAGCTGACAGTCCATTGGTCCTCTCCATCACCGAGCTCTCACTGAAAGCTGACAGTCCATTGGTCTCCTCTCCATTACCGAGCTCTCACTGAAAGCTGACAGTCCATTGGTCTCCTCTCCATTACCGAGCTCTCACTGAAAGCTGACAGTCCACTGGTCTCCTCTCCATTACCGAGCTCTCACTGAAAGCTGACAGTCCACTGGTCTCCTCTCCATTACCGAGCTCTCACTGAAAGCTGACAGTCCATTGGTCTCCTCTCCATTACCGAGCTCTCACTGAAAGCTGACAGTCCATTGGTCTCCTCTCCATTACCGAGCTCTCACTGAAAGCTGACAGTCCATTGGTCTCCTCTCCATTACCGAGCTCTCACTGAAAGCTGACAGTCCATTGGTCTCCTCTCCATTACCGAGCTCACTGAAAGCTGACAGTCCATTGGTCTCCTCTCCATTACCGAGCTCTCACTGAAAGCTGACAGTCCATTGGTCTCCTCTCCATTACCGAGCTCTCACTGAAAGCTGACAGTCCATTGGTCTCCTCTCCATTATCGAGCTCTCACTGAAAGCTGACAGTCCATTGGTCTCCTCTCCATTATCGAGCTCTCACTGAAAGCTGATGGGTACATTTTTTTTTTTAACATTTCATTAGATTTTTTAAATAGATACATTTTTTTTTTTTACATAAAGGTGTCATATTTTTTATTTGATTTAAATTCCCTCATTTTCCAGAAATCCTGGTCGTAGGGTTCAGAGTTCCCTGCTTATTCCTTCTTTATTCAGGGAATCCTGCATCTGGGATTCTGTAAAACCAGGGAATTCATTGAAAGTTCACAGAATTGTTCAACCCTAGTCACCTGACAGTCTTTCCTCTGTAAATTAATGTTAGAAGACTAGACTTCTAAGTTGACCCAGTTCTTACAGGGGCTGGTTTGCCGGACCCAGATGAAACACACTCAGACCCAGATGAAACACACTCAGACCCAGATGAAACACACTCAGACCCAGATGAAACACACTCAGACCCAGATGAAACACACTCATGGACTAAAACACTCTTAACATTGAGAATCTCCATTGAAAGTGCTTCTTAGTCCGGGGGCTGTTATGTATCATTTTAGTAGGGGTGCTGATCTAGGATCAGGTTCCTCCTGTCCATATAATTATATTTGTTATAATCTTAAAGACAAAACTGGTCCTAGATCAGCTCTGAGACCATTGATGCGGCCCCAGGAATGTAGACCTGGAATGTCCCATAATAGACCTGATCTGAGTGCAGGACTCTCTCATGTACTGTCCCATAATGGAGGTATAGCCTGATCTGAGTGCAGGACTCTCTCGTGTACTGTCCCATAATGGAGGTATAGATCTGATCTGAGTGCAGGACTCTCTCGTGTACTGTCCCATAATGGAGGTATAGACCTGATCTGAGTGCAGGACTCTCTCGTGTACTGTCCCATAATGGACCTGATCTGAGTAGACCTACTGTCCCATAATGGAGGTATAGGCCTGATCTGAGTGCAGGACTCTCTCGTGTACTGTCCCATAATGGAGGTATAGACCTGATCTGAGTGCAGGACTCTCTCGTGTACTGTCCCATAATGGAGGTATAGACCTGATCTGAGTGCAGGACTCTCTCGTGTACTGTCTGGAGGTATAGACCAGTGCAGGACTCTCTCGTGTACTGTCCCATAATGGAGGTATACTGTAATATACCGTTTTGTTTTGTAGAACAGTGTAACTTACCCCCCAAAAACCAAATCCTTGAAATAAAGAGATTTTTTTGTGTTTTTATATTCTCATTCTCCCTCCACTTTCTTTACAAAGTAACTCACCAGCTCGGTTTCCATCTAACTGACGGGAGATTTTCAATGCGAATATTGTAAAATCTGCATAAAAACAATATGCAAATTTTCCCACGAGAGAGAGAGAGGTGTTTCCATCAAACTGACTTGTAGCAGGTACAAGGTTGTGTGTGATGACATGGTGCATATAAAATACATTGTTTTTAGGGTTAAATTCCCACGTACCGACAATCTGTTTCCGTTGCATTTTCAGCTCTTGGTAGTTGTCTCACAAGACATGTTGCGTTGTATATTTATATATCCAATTTGTAAGTCGCTCTGGATAAGAGCGTCTGCTAAATGACTTAAATGTCAAATGTAAATGTATAGCGAGCAATGAGATTATGTACTAAAGAGGAATAATTTTTATTTGTCAAAGGGCAGACCAGCATCAATCATCGTGTCACCGGAATAAGACCCTCAAAATGTATTGAGCATCAAGACCACCGTGCACTTTCACCACCCTGTGAAGTTCATGATTTCTACGTATTTCATCTGTAGCCTAATAAACTGCTTGCTTTCCCGACGAGTCGAAGGGGAGGACCACACACCCCGTCATCGCGTAACTCAACGGTTACTTCCATATGATGGTTATATTATATCAATATCTGTGCATAAAATCTAAAAACAAATGGTTGTTTCCGTCAGGCCTGTCATGACATTTTTACTTAACTCAGATTTTTTCTTAAATCAAAAGTTGTGTATAAACCTGGTTACAGAGACCTATTCCAATTTCATTTTGCCATTACTGCTGTATTACACTGTAAACCCAGTCAGTAACACAGAGGTGACCAAATCCTCTTCATATAGAGAGCTACCGACAGAGCAGGCTTTTGCTCCAGACCTATTTTTTTATTTACCCCATTTTCTTTGGTAGTTACAGTCTTGTCACTCCGCGTCCTTCCGAAACAAGCCGCACTGTTTTTTGACACAATGCCCGCTGAACCCGGAAGCCAGCCGCACCAATGACTCGGAGGAAACGCCGTAACCTGGCAACCGTGTCAGCGTGCACTGCGCCCGGCCCACCACAGGAGTCGCTAGAGCACGATTGGACAAGAACATCCCTGCCGGCCAAACCCTCCCATAACCCGGACGACTCTGGGCCAATTGTGCGCCGCCCCATGGGTCTCCCGGTCGCGGCCGTCTGCGACAGCGCTCAAGACTCGAACCAGGATCTTTAGTGACACAGCTAGAGATCACTGTATCACTCGGGGAGGCCCTGCTCCAGACCTATTTTACAAAACACACCTGGTTCAGCTAATCAAGGTTCTGAGTATCAGCTGATTAGTGAAATCAGGTGTTGCAATAAGGCTGGAACAAAACCCTGCTACTGGTGTGTAGCTCTGGCCACACCGGACTCCTGGGTCCAGTTCATTAGGGGCACACCGTAGCAAAACATTTTGCAATGGGGAGAAGGAGTATTATTGGGCTAGTGCAGGTAGTCCCTCCCTGTTTTCGTACCTGTTGTTTACCAGAGTAACTATTCACTGCACAACAACTGAAGATGGCCAAGTCCAGTCCATCAGCCATCGGTCTCTTCATATCTCTCCTTAATGAGCAGGTCAGGATCATGGAAGCATTGGCCCATAGTCTGGACACTCACCATCTCAGGGGTGTTAGAATGCTTCCCTAATGGCCTCCTATTCCCTATATAGGGAATAGGGCTCTGTCCAAATAAGTGCACTATATAGGGAATAGGGCTCTGGTCTGAAGTAGTGCACTATATAGGGAATAGGGCTCTGGTCTAAAGTAGTGCACTATATAGGGAATATGACTCTGGTCTAAAGCAGTACACTATATAGGGAATAGGGTTCTGGTCTATAGTAGGGTTCTATATAGGGAATAGGGCTCTGGTCTATAGTAGTGTTCTATATAGGGAATAGGGCTCTGGTCTATAGTAGTGTTCTATATAGGGAATAGGGGTCTGGTCTATAGTAGGGTTCTATATAGGGAATAGGGCTCTGGTCTCTGTGTCTATAGGGAATAGGGCTCTGGGTCTATAGTAGTGTATAGGGAATAGGGCTCTGGTCTATAGTAGTGTTCTATATAGGGAATAGGGTCTGGTCTGGTTCTATATAGGGAATAGGGCTCTGGTCTACAGTAGTGTTCTCTATAGGGAATAGGGCTCTGGTCTATAGTAGTGTACTATGTAGGGAATATGACTCTGGTGCACTATATAGGGAATAGGGTTCTGGTCTATAGTATGGTTCCATAGGGGGCTCTGGTAGGGAATAGGGCTCTGGTCTACAGTAGTGTTGTATATAGGGAATAGGGTGCCATAGGGCTCTGGTCTATAGTAGTGTTGTATATAGGGAATAGGGTGCCATAGGGCTCTGGTCTATAGTAGTGTACTATATGCACTTCTTTGGACCAGGGTGCCACTTGAGTGTAATTTGAGCGACAACTCATTGAGTTCCATTATGGATCTGTAGGCAGGGTGAAATGACTGTAAGACAGACAGAGACAGGGGGGATGGGTTGTACTAATTGGCTCATAGACTTCCAGTGATATTGACAGACAAACAGATAGGAGAGACAGGTTGTCAATGTGGAGACGGAGGCTTCCATTAGAACAGAATATAATATTTTCATATTCAATTCTCTCTTCCATTTAGTAGGAGCTGACTCATTTGTAAAGCTAATTTAGAACACCCTCTCTCTCTCCCTCTTTTTTCTCTGCCTCCTGCCCCCGTCTCTCTCCCTCCCGCCCCTGTCTCTCTCCCTCCCGCCTCATCTCTCTCGCTCGCTCCTTCTCTCTGCCTCCTCTCTCTCCCGCCCACACCTCTCGCTCTCCCTCCCCTCTCTCTCTTCCTCCCCCTCTCTTTCTCATTTGTATGCCATATTGACCTCTCTCTCTCTCACACACACACATCTCCCCAAAGTGGCAGTTTCCACTCTCCCTTATTAAAGCTAATTACCTGGGCAGGGAGTGTTCCTAACGACCCCGCCAATCGTTAGTCCCGACAGCCGGTGTGTTCCGTTCCTCCTCGTTGGTAAATTAGCTGCTACCGGCTCGTCTCAAGCGTCCCCCGGTTTGACATTTTACTGGACAAGGTGAGAATCTCAACAGCGCCCGAGTAGAGGATGATTGGAGCGCGTTTTCAAGCCTGGAAATACAACGGCCATTAAAAAATTATACCCCATTAGATATTTAACGTCATAATGACCAATTTACAGAATATCAGTCAAAGTCTATCCGGACCTACACCTGTTAGTCTATCCTGACCTACACCTGTTAGTCTATCCGGACCTACACCTGTTAGTCTATCCTGACCTACACCTGTTAGTCTATCCTGACCTACACCTGTTAGTCTATCCTGACCTACACCTGTTAGTCTATCCTGACCTACACCTGTTAGTCTATCCTGACCTACACCTGTTAGTCTATCCTGACCTACACCTGTTAGTCTATCCTGACCTACACCTGTTAGTCTATCCTGACCTACACCTGTTAGTCTATCCTGACCTACACCTGTTAGTCTATCCTGACCTACACCTGTTAGTCTATCCTGACCTACACCTGTTAGTCCTGTACACCTGTTAGTCTATCTGACCTACACCTGTTAGTCTATCCTGACCTACACCTGTTAGTCTATCCTGACCTACACCTGTTAGTCTATCCTGACCTACACCTGTTAGTCTATCCGGACCTACACCTGTTAGTCTATCCTGACCTACACCTGTTAGTCTATCCGGACCTACACCTGTTAGTCTATCCGGACCTACACCTGTTAGTCTATCCTGACCTACACCTGTTAGTCTATCCTGACCTACACCTGTTAGTCTATCCTGACCTACACCTGTTAGTCTATCCTGACCTACACCTGTTAGTCTATCCTGACCTACACCTGTTAGTCTATCCTGACCTACACCTGTTAGTCTATCCTGACCTACACCTGTTAGTCTATCCTGACCTACACCTGTTAGTCTATCCTGACCTACACCTGTTAGTCTATCCTGACCTACACCTGTTAGTCTATCCTGACCTACACCTGTTAGTCTATCCTGACCTACACCTGTTAGTCTATCCTGACCTACACCTGTTAGTCTATCCTGACCTACACCTGTTAGTCTATCCTGACCTACACCTGTTAGTCTATCCTGACCTACACCTGTTAGTCTATCCTGACCTACACCTGTTAGTCTATCCTGACCTACACCTGTTAGTCTATCCTGACCTACACCTGTTAGTCTATCCTGACCTACACCTGTTAGTCTATCCTGACCTACACCTGTTAGTCTATCCTGACCTACACCTGTTAGTCTATCCTGACCTACACCTGTTAGTCTATCCTGACCTACACCTGTTAGTCTATCCTGACCTACACCTGTTAGTCTATCCTGACCTACACCTGTTAGTCTATCCTGACCTACACCTGTTAGTCTATCCTGACCTACGCCTGTTAGTCTATCCTGACCTACACCTGTTAGTCTATCCTGACCTACACCTGTTAGTCTATCCGGACCTACACCTGTTAGTCTATCCGGACCTACACCTGTTAGTCTATCCTGACCTACACCTGTTAGTCTATCCTGACCTACACCTGTTAGTCTATCCTGACCTACACCTGTTAGTCTATCCTGACCTACACCTGTTAGTCTATCCTGACCTACACCTGTTAGTCTATCCTGACCTACACCTGTTAGTCTATCCTGACCTACACCTGTTAGTCTATCCTGACCTACACCTGTTAGTCTATCCTGACCTACACCTGTTAGTCTATCCTGACCTCCACACCTCTGTCCTACACCTGTTAGTCTATCCGGACCTACACCTGTTAGTCTATCCTGACCTACACCTGTTAGTCTATCCTGACCTACACCTGTTAGTCTATCCGGACCTACGCCTGTTAGTCTATCCTGACCTACACCTGTTAGTCTATCCGGACCTACACCTGTTAGTCTATCCTGACCTACACCTGTCTGTTAGTCTATCCTGACCTACACCTGTTAGTCTATCCTGACCTACACCTGTTAGTCTATCCTGACCTACACCTGTTAGTCTATCCTGACCTACACCTGTTAGTCTATCCGGTACACCTGTTAGTCTATCCTGACCTACACCTGTTAGTCTATCCTGACCTACACCTGTTAGTCTATCCTGACCTACACCTGTTAGTCTATCCTGACCTACACCTGTTAGTCTATCCTGACCTACACCTGTTAGTCTATCCTGACCTACACCTGTTAGTCTATCCTGACCTACGCCTGTTAGTCTATCCTGACCTACACCTGTTAGTCTATCCTGACCTACACCTGTTAGTCTATCCTGACCTACACCTGTTAGTCTATCCTGACCTACACCTGTTAGTCTATCCTGACCTACACCTGTTAGTCTATCCTGACCTACACCTGTTAGTCTATCCTGACCTACACCTGTTAGTCTATCCGGACCTACACCTGTTAGTCTATCCTGACCCTGTTAGTCATCCTGACCTACACCTGTTAGTCTATCCTGACCTACACCTGTTAGTCTATCCTGACCTACACCTGTTAGTCTATCCTGACCTACACCTGTTAGTCTATCCTGACCTACACCTGTTAGTCTATCCTGACCTACACCTGTTAGTCTATCCTGACCTACACCTGTCTGTTAGTCTATCCTGACCTACACCTGTTAGTCTATCCTGACCTACACCTGTTAGTCTATCCTGACCTACACCTGTTACCTGTCCTGTTAGTCTATCCTGACCTACACCTGTTAGTCTATCCGGACCTACACCTGTTAGTCTATCCGGACCTACACCTGTTAGTCTATCCTGACCTACACCTGTTAGTCTATCCTGACCTACACCTGTTAGTCTATCCTGACCTACACCTGTTAGTCTATCCGGACCTACACCTGTTAGTCTATCCTGACCTACACCTGTTAGTCCATCCTGACCTACACCTGTTAGTCTATCCGGACCTACACCTGTTAGTCTATCCTGACCTACACCTGTTAGTCTATCCTGACCTACCTGTCTGTTAGTCTATCCTGACCTACACCTGTTAGTCTATCCTGACCTACACCTGTTAGTCTATCCTGACCTACACCTGTTAGTCTATCCTGACCTACACCTGTTAGTCTATCCTGACCTACACCTGTTAGTCTATCCTGACCTACACCTGTTAGTCTATCCTGACCTACACCTGTTAGTCTATCCTGACCTACACCTGTTAGTCTATCCTGACCTACACCTGTTAGTCTATCAGGGGACCTACACCTGTTAGTCTATCCTGACCTACACCTGTTAGTCTATCCTGACCTACACCTGTTAGTCTATCCTGCCCTACGCCTGTTAGTCTATCCTGACCTACACCTGTTGTCTATCCTGACCTACACCTGTTAGTCTATCCTGACTGTTACACCTGTTAGTCTATCCTGACCTACACCTGTCTGTTAGTCTATCCTGACCTCCACCTGTTAGTCATCCTAACTGTTAGTTGTTAGTCTATCCTGATCTACCCTGTTAGTCTATCCTGACCTACACCTGTTAGTCTATGGGGCTCCATCTGTATCACCTGTTAGTCTATCCTGACCTACACCTGTTAGTCTATCCTGACCTACACCTGTTAGTCTAGGGGACCTACACCTGTTAGTCTATCCTGACCTACACCTGTTAGTCTATCCTGACCTACACCTGTTAGTCTATCCGGACCTACACCTGTTAGTCTATCCTGACCTACACCTGTTAGTCTATCCTGACCTACACCTGTTATCAACCTACACCTGTTAGTCTATCCTGACCTACACCTGTTAGTCTATCCTGACCTACACCTGTTAGTCTATCCTGACCTACACCTGTTAGTCTATCCTGACCTACACCTGTTAGTCTATCCATCTGTTCACACCTGTTAGTCTATCCTGACCTACACCTGTTAGTCTATCCTGACCTACACCTGTTAGTCTATCCGGACCTACACCTGTTAGTCTATCCTGACCTACACCTGTTAGTCTATCCTGACCTGTTAGTCACCTACACCTGTTAGTCTATCCGGACCTACACCTGTTAGTCTACCTGACCTTAGTCTATCCTGACCTACACTGTACCTGTTAGTCTATCCCTGACCTACACCTGTTAGTCTATCCGGACCTACACCTGTTAGTCTATCCCTGACCTACACCTGTTAGTCTATCCTGACCTACACCTGTTAGTCTATCCTGACCTACACCTGTTAGTCTATCCTGACCTACACCTGTTAGTCTATCCTGACCTACACCTGTTAGTCTATCCTGATACACCTGTTAGTCTATCCTGACCTACACCTGTTAGTCTATAGACCTACACCTGTTAGTCTATCCTGACCTACACCTGTTAGTCTATCCTGACCTACACCTGTTAGTCTATCCTGACCTACACCTGTTAGTCTATCCTGACCTACACCTGTTAGTCTATCCTGACCTACACCTGTTAGTCTATCCTGACCTACACCTGTTAGTCTATCCTGACCTACACCTGGTAGTCTATCCTGACATTACACCTGTTAGTCTATCCTGACCTACACCTGTTAGTCTATCCTGACCTACACCTGTTAGTCTATCCTGACCTACACCTGTTAGTCTATCCTGACCTACACCTGTTAGTCTATCCTGACCTACACCTGTTAGTCTATCCTGACCTACACCTGTTAGTCTATCCTGACCTACACCTGTTAGTCTATCCTGACCTACACCTGTTAGTCTATCCTGACCTACACCTGTTAGTCTATCCTGACCTACACCTGTTAGTCTATCCTGACCTACACCTGTTAGTCTATCCTGACCTACACCTGTTAGTCTATCCTGACCTACACCTGTTAGTCTATCCGGACCTACACCTGTTAGTCTATCCGGACCTACACCTGTTAGTCTATCCGGACCTACACCTGTTAGTCTATCCGGACCTACACCTGTTAGTCTATCCTGACCTACACCTGTTAGTCTATCCTGACCTACACCTGTTAGTCTATCCTGACCTACACCTGTTAGTCTATCCTGACCTACACCTGTTAGTCTATCCTGACCTACACCTGTTAGTCTATCCTGACCTACACCTGTTAGTCTATCCTGACCTACACCTGTTAGTCTATCCTGACCTACACCTGTTAGTCTATCCTGACCTACACCTGTTAGTCTATCCGGACCTACACCTGTTAGTCTATCCTGACCTACCTGTTAGTCTATCCTGACCTACACCTGTTAGTCTATCCGGACCTACACCTGTTAGTCTATCCGGACCTACACCTGTTAGTCTATCCTGAGTGGTCACCTGTTAGTCTATCCTGACCTACACCTGTTAGTCTATCCTGACCTACACCTGTTAGTCTATCCTGACCTACACCTGTTAGTCTATCCGGACCTACACCTGTTAGTCTATCCTGACCTACACCTGTTAGTCTATCCTGACCTACACCTGTTAGTCTATCCTGACCTACACCTGTTAGTCTATCCTGACCTACACCTGTTAGTCTATCCTGACCTACACCTGTTAGTCTATCCGGGACCTACACCTGTTAGTCTATGACCTACACCTGTTAGTCTATCCTGACCTACACCTGTTAGTCTATCCTGACCTACACCTGTTAGTCTATCCTGACCTACACCTGTTAGTCTATCCTGACCTACACCTGTTAGTCTATCCGGACCTACACCTGTTAGTCTATCCTGACCTACACCTGTTAGTCTATCCTGACCTACACCTGTTAGTCTATCCTGACCTACACCTGTTAGTCTATCCGGACCTACACCTGTTAGTCTATCCTGACCTACACCTGTTAGTCTATCCTGACCTACACCTGTTAGTCTATCCTGACCTACACCTGTTAGTCTATCCTGACCTACACCTGTTAGTCTATCCTGACCTACACCTGTTAGTCTATCCTGACCTACACCTGTTAGTCTATCCTGACCTACACCTGTTAGTCTATCCTGACCTACACCTGTTAGTCTATCCGGACCTACACCTGTTAGTCTATCCTGACCTACACCTGTTAGTCTATCCGGACCTACACCTGTTAGTCTATCCTGACCTACACCTGTTAGTCTATCCTGACCTACACCTGTTAGTCTATCCTGACCTACACCTGTTAGTCTATCCGGACCTACACCTGTTAGTCTATCCTGACCTACACCTGTTAGTCTATCCTGACCTACACCTGTTAGTCTATCCGGACCTACACCTGTTAGTCTATCCTGACCTACACCTGTTAGTCTATCCTGACCTACACCTGTTAGTCTATCCTGACCTACACCTGTTAGTCTATCCTGACCTACACCTGTTAGTCTATCCTGACCTACACCTGTTAGTCTATCCTGACCTACACCTGTTAGTCTATCCTGACCTACACCTGTTAGTCTATCCTGACCTACACCTGTTAGTCTATCCTGACCTACACCTGTTAGTCTATCCTGACCTACACCTGTTAGTCTATCCTGACCTACACCTGTTAGTCTATCCTGACCTACACCTGTTAGTCTATCCGGACCTACACCTGTTAGTCTATCCCTGACCTACACCTGTTAGTCTATCCTGACCTACACCTGTTAGTCTATCCTGACCTACACCTGTTAGTCTATCGGACCTACACCTGTTAGTCTATCCTGACCTACACCTGTTAGTCTATCCTGACCTACACCTGTTAGTCTATCCTGACCTACACCTGTTAGTCTATCCGGACCTACACCTGTTAGTCTATCCTGACCTACACCTGTTAGTCTATCCTGACCTACACCTGTTAGTCTATCCTGACCTACACCTGTTAGTCTATCCTGACCTACACCTGTTAGTCTATCCTGACCTACACCTGTTAGTCTATCCTGACCTACACCTGTTAGTCTATCCTGACCTACACCTGTTAGTCTATCCGGACCTACACCTGTTAGTCTATCCGGACCTACACCTGTTAGTCTATCCTGACCTACACCTGTTAGTCTATCCGGACCTACACCTGTTAGTCTATCTGACCTACACCTGTTAGTCTATCCTGACCTACACCTGTTAGTCTATCCTGCCCTACGCCTGTTAGTCTATCCTGACCTACACCTGTTAGTCTATCCTGACCTACACCTGTTAGTCTATCCTGACCTACACCTGTTAGTCTATCCTGACCTACACCTGTCTGTTAGTCTATCCTGACCTACACCTGTTAGTCTATCCTGACCTACACCTGTTAGTCTATCCTGACCTACACCTGTTAGTCTATCTGACCTACACCTGTTAGTCTATCCTGACCTACACCTGTTAGTCTATCCTGACCTACACCTGTTAGTCTATCCTGACCTACACCTGTTAGTCTATCCCGGACCTACACCTGTTAGTCTATCCTGACCTACACCTGTTAGTCTATCCTGACCTACACCTGTTAGTCTATCCGGACCTACACCTGTTAGTCTATCCTGACCTACACCTGTTAGTCTATCCTGACCTACACCTGTTAGTCTATCCTGACCTACACCTGTTAGTCTATCCTGACCTACACCTGTTAGTCTATCCTGACCTACACCTGTTAGTCTATCCTGACCTACACCTGTTAGTCTATCCTGACCTACACCTGTTAGTCTATCCTGACCTACACCTGTTAGTCTATCCTGACCTACACCTGTTAGTCTATCCTGACCTACACCTGTTAGTCTATCCTGACCTACACCTGTTAGTCTATCCTGACCTACACCTGTTAGTCTATCCTGACCTACACCTGTTAGTCTATCCTGACCTACACCTGTTAGTCTATCCGGACCTACACCTGTTAGTCTATCCTGACCTACACCTGTTAGTCTATCCTGACCTACACCTGTTAGTCTATCCTGACCTACACCTGTTAGTCTATCTGACCTACACCTGTTAGTCTATCCTGACCTACACCTGTTAGTCTATCCTGACCTACACCTGTTAGTCTATCCTGACCTACACCTGTTAGTCTATCCTGACCTACACCTGTTAGTCTATCCTGACCTACACCTGTTAGTCTATCCTGACCTACACCTGTTAGTCTATCCTGACCTACACCTGTTAGTCTATCCTGACCTACACCTGTTAGTCTATCCTGACCTACACCTGTTAGTCTATCCTGACCTACACCTGTTAGTCTATCCTGACCTACACCTGTTAGTCTATCCTGACCTACACCTGTTAGTCTATCCTGACCTACACCTGTTAGTCTATCCTGACCTACACCTGTTAGTCTATCTGACCTACACCTGTTAGTCTATCCTGACCTACACCTGTTAGTCTATCCTGACCTACACCTGTTAGTCTATCCTGACCTACACCTGTTAGTCTATCCTGACCTACACCTGTTAGTCTATCCTGACCTACACCTGTTAGTCTATCCTGACCTACACCTGTTAGTCTATCCTGACCTACACCTGTTAGTCTATCCTGACCTACACCTGTTAGTCTATCCTGACCTACACCTGTTAGTCTATCCTGACCTACACCTGTTAGTCTATCCTGACCTACACCTGTTAGTCTATCCTGACCTACACCTGTTAGTCTATCCTGACCTACACCTGTTAGTCTATCCTGACCTACACCTGTTAGTCTATCCGGACCTACACCTGTTAGTCTATCCGGACCTACACCTGTTAGTCTATCCTGACCTACACCTGTTAGTCTATCCTGACCTACACCTGTTAGTCTATCCTGACCTACACCTGTTAGTCTATCCTGACCTACACCTGTTAGTCTATCCTGACCTACACCTGTTAGTCTATCCTGACCTACACCTGTTAGTCTATCCGGACCTACACCTGTTAGTCTATCCTGACCTACACCTGTTAGTCTATCCTGACCTACACCTGTTAGTCTATCCTGACCTACACCTGTTAGTCTATCCGGACCTACACCTGTTAGTCTATCCTGACCTACACCTGTTAGTCTATCCTGACCTACACCTGTTAGTCTATCCTGACCTACACCTGTTAGTCTATCCTGACCTACACCTGTTAGTCTATCCTGACCTACACCTGTTAGTCTATCCTGACCTACACCTGTTAGTCTATCCTGACCTACACCTGTTAGTCTATCCTGACCTACACCTGTTAGTCTATCCTGACCTACACCTGTTAGTCTATCCTGACCTACACCTGTTAGTCTATCCTGACCTACACCTGTTAGTCTATCCTGACCTACACCTGTTAGTCTATCCTGACCTACACCTGTTAGTCTATCCTGACCTACACCTGTCTGTTAGTCTATCCTGACCTACACCTGTTAGTCTATCCTGACCTACACCTGTTAGTCTATCCTGACCTACACCTGTTAGTCTATCAGGGGACCTACACCTGTTAGTCTATCCTGACCTACACCTGTTAGTCTATCCTGACCTACACCTGTTAGTCTATCCTGACCTACACCTGTTAGTCTATCCTGACCTACACCTGTTAGTCTATCCTGACCTACACCTGTTAGTCTATCCGGACCTACACCTGTTAGTCTATCCTGACCTACACCTGTTAGTCTATCCGGACCTACACCTGTTAGTCTATCCTGACCTACACCTGTCTGTTAGTCTATCCTGACCTACACCTGTTAGTCTATCCTGACCTACACCTGTTAGTCTATCCTGACCTACACCTGTTAGTCTATCCTGACCTACACCTGTTAGTCTATCCTGACCTACACCTGTTAGTCTATCCGGACCTACACCTGTTAGTCTATCCTGACCTACACCTGTTAGTCTATCCTGACCTACACCTGTTAGTCTATCCTGACCTACACCTGTTAGTCTATCCTGACCTACACCTGTTAGTCTATCCTGACCTACACCTGTTAGTCTATCCTGACCTACACCTGTTAGTCTATCCGGACCTACACCTGTTAGTCTATCCTGACCTACACCTGTTAGTCTATCCGGACCTACACCTGTTAGTCTATCCTGACCTACACCTGTTAGTCTATCCTGACCTACACCTGTTAGTCTATCCTGACCTACACCTGTTAGTCTATCCTGACCTACACCTGTTAGTCTATCCTGACCTACACCTGTTAGTCTATCCTGACCTACACCTGTTAGTCTATCCTGACCTACACCTGTTAGTCTATCCTGACCTACACCTGTTAGTCTATCCTGACCTACACCTGTTAGTCTATCCTGACCTACACCTGTTAGTCTATCCTGACCTACACCTGTTAGTCTATCCTGACCTACACCTGTTAGTCTATCCTGACCTACACCTGTTAGTCTATCCGGACCTACACCTGTTAGTCTATCCTGACCTACACCTGTTAGTCTATCCTGACCTACACCTGTTAGTCTATCCGGACCTACACCTAGTCACCTGTACACCTGTTAGTCTATCCTGACCTACACCTGTTAGTCTATCCTAACCTACACCTGTTAGTCTATCCTGACCTACACCTGTTAGTCTATCCTGACCTACACCTGTTAGTCTATCCTGACCTACACCTGTTAGTCTATCCTGACCTACACCTGTTAGTCTATCCTGACCTACACCTGTTAGTCTATCCTGACCTACACCTGTTAGTCTATCCTGACCTACACCTGTTAGTCTATCCTGACCTACACCTGTTAGTCTATCCGGACCTACACCTGTTAGTCTATCCTGACCTACACCTGTTAGTCTATCCTGACCTACACCTGTTAGTCTATCCGGACCTACACCTGTTAGTCTATCCTGACCTACACCTGTTAGTCTATCCTGACCTACACCTGTTAGTCTATCCGGACCTACACCTGTTAGTCTATCCTGACCTACACCTGTTAGTCTATCCTGACCTACACCTGTTAGTCTATCCTGACCTACACCTGTTAGTCTATCCTGACCTACACCTGTTAGTCTATCCTGACCTACACCTGTTAGTCTATCCTGACCTACACCTGTTAGTCTATCCTGACCTACACCTGTTAGTCTATCCTGACCTACACCTGTTAGTCTATCCTGACCTACACCTGTTAGTCTATCCTGACCTACACCTGTTAGTCTATCCTGACCTACACCTGTTAGTCTATCCTGACCTACACCTGTTAGTCTATCCTGACCTACACCTGTTAGTCTATCCTGACCTACACCTGTTAGTCTATCCTGACCTACACCTGTTAGTCTATCCTGACCTACACCTGTTAGTCTATCCTGACCTACACCTGTTAGTCTATCCTGACCTACACCTGTTAGTCTATCCTGACCTACACCTGTTAGTCTATCCTGACCTACACCTGTCTGTTAGTCTATCCTGACCTACACCTGTTAGTCTATCCTGACCTACACCTGTTAGTCTATCCTGACCTACACCTGTTAGTCTATCCGGACCTACACCTGTTAGTCTATCCTGACCTACACCTGTTAGTCTATCCTGACCTACACCTGTTAGTCTATCCTGACCTACACCTGTTAGTCTATCCTGACCTACACCTGTCTGTTAGTCTATCCTGACCTACACCTGTTAGTCTATCCGGACCTACACCTGTTAGTCTATCCTGACCTACACCTGTTAGTCTATCCGGACCTACACCTGTTAGTCTATCCTGACCTACACCTGTTAGTCTATCCTGACCTACACCTGTTAGTCTATCCTGACCTACACCTGTTAGTCTATCCTGACCTACACCTGTTAGTCTATCCTGACCTACACCTGTTAGTCTATCCTGACCTACACCTGTTAGTCTATCCTGACCTACACCTGTTAGTCTATCCTGACCTACACCTGTTAGTCTATCCTGACCTACACCTGTTAGTCTATCCTGTACACCTGTTAGTCTATCCTGACCTACACCTGTTAGTCTATCCTGACCTACACCTGTTAGTCTATCCTGACCTACACCTGTTAGTCTATCCTGACCTACACCTGTTAGTCTATCCGGACCTACACCTGTTAGTCTATCCTGACCTACACCTGTTAGTCTATCCTGACCTACACCTGTTAGTCTATCCTGACCTACACCTGTTAGTCTATCCTGACCTACACCTGTTAGTCTATCCTGACCTACACCTGTTAGTCTATCCTGACCTACACCTGTTAGTCTATCCTGACCTACACCTGTTAGTCTATCCTGACCTACACCTGTTAGTCTATCCTGACCTACACCTGTTAGTCTATCCTGACCTACACCTGTTAGTCTATCCTGACCTACACCTGTTAGTCTATCCTGACCTACACCTGTTAGTCTATCCTGACCTACACCTGTTAGTCTATCCTGACCTACACCTGTTAGTCTATCCTGACCTACACCTGTTAGTCTATCCTGACCTACACCTGTTAGTCTATCCTGACCTACACCTGTTAGTCTATCCTGACCTACACCTGTTAGTCTATCCTGACCTACACCTGTTAGTCTATCCTGACCTACACCTGTTAGTCTATCCGGACCTACACCTGTTAGTCTATCCTGACCTACACCTGTTAGTCTATCCTGACCTACACCAGTCTGTTAGTCTATCCTGACCTACACCTGTTAGTCTATCCTGACCTACACCTGTTGTTAGTCTATCCTGACCTACACCTGTTAGTCTATCCTGACCTACACCTGTTAGTCTATCCTGACCTACACCTGTTAGTCTATCCGGACCTACACCTGTTAGTCTATCCTGGCCTACACCTGTTAGTCTATCCTGGCCTACACCTGTTAGTCTATCCTGACCTACACCTGTTAGTCTATCCTGACCTACACCTGTTAGTCTATCCTGACCTACACCTGTTAGTCTATCCTGACCTACACCTGTTAGTCTATCCTGACCTACACCTGTTAGTCTATCCTGACCTACACCTGTTAGTCTATCCTGACCTACACCTGTTAGTCTATCCTGACCTACACCTGTTAGTCTATCCTGACCTACACCTGTTAGTCTATCCTGACCTACACCTGTCTGTTAGTCTATCCTGACCTACACCTGTTAGTCTATCCTGACCTACACCTGTCTGTTAGTCTATCCGGACCTACACCTGTTAGTCTATCCTGACCTACACCTGTTAGTCTATCCTGACCTACACCTGTTAGTCTATCCTGACCTACACCTGTTAGTCTATCCTGACCTACACCTGTTAGTCTATCCTGACCTACACCTGTTAGTCTATCCTGACCTACACCTGTTAGTCTATCCTGACCTACACCTGTTAGTCTATCCTGACCTACACCTGTTAGTCTATCCTGACCTACACCTGTTAGTCTATCCGGACCTACACCTGTTAGTCTATCCTGACCTACACCTGTTAGTCTATCCTGACCTACACCTGTTAGTCTATCCTGACCTACACCTGTCTGTTAGTCTATCCTGACCTACACCTGTTAGTCTATCCTGACCTACACCTGTTAGTCTATCCTGACCTACACCTGTTAGTCTATCCGGACCTACACCTGTTAGTCTATCCTGACCTACACCTGTTAGTCTATCCTGACCTACACCTGTTAGTCTATCCGGACCTACACCTGTTAGTCTATCCTGACCTACACCTGTTAGTCTATCCTGACCTACACCTGTTAGTCTATCCTGACCTACACCTGTTAGTCTATCCTGACCTACACCTGTTAGTCTATCCTGACCTACACCTGTTAGTCTATCCTGACCTACACCTGTCTGTTAGTCTATCCTGACCTACACCTGTTAGTCTATCCTGACCTACACCTGTTAGTCTATCCTGACCTACGCCTGTTAGTCTATCCTGACCTACACCTGTTAGTCTATCCGGACCTACGCCTGTTAGTCTATCCTGACCTACACCTGTTAGTCTATCCTGACCTACACCTGTCTGTTAGTCTATCCTGACCTACACCTGTTAGTCTATCCTGACCTACACCTGTTAGTCTATCCTGACCTACGCCTGTTAGTCTATCCTGACCTACACCTGTTAGTCTATCCTGACCTACGCCTGTTAGTCTATCCTGACCTACACCTGTTAGTCTATCCTGACCTACACCTGTTAGCCTATCCTGACCTACACCTGTTAGTCTATCCTGACCTACACCTGTTAGCCTATCCTGACCTACACCTGTTAGTCTATCCTGACCTACACCTGTTAGTCTATCCTGACCTACGCCTGTTAGTCTATCCTGACCTACACCTGTTAGTCTATCCTGACCTACACCTGTTAGTCTATCCTGACCTACACCTGTTAGTCTATCCTGACCTACACCTGTTAGTCTATCCTAACCTACACCTGTTAGTCTATCCTGACCTACACCTGTTAGTCTATCCTGACCTACACCTGTTAGTCTATCCGGACCTACACCTGTTAGTCTATCCTGACCTACACCTGTTAGTCTATCCTGACCTACACCTGTTAGTCTATCCTGACCTACACCTGTTAGTCTATCCTGACCTACACCTGTTAGTCTATCCTGACCTACACCTGTTAGTCTATCCTGACCTACACCTGTTAGTCTATCCTGACCTACACCTGTCTGTTAGTCTATCCTGACCTACACCTGTTAGTCTATCCTGACCTACACCTGTTAGTCTATCCTGACCTACACCTGTTAGTCTATCCTGACCTGACAGAATAGTATGGTAATTAGGAAACGTAATAAAATGATGCCTCCATTAGGCTACAGTAGATAAACATTGACGCCATTTGAAGAGGTTGAAGCCAACAATATTACCCATGAATTCAGTTTGTATTCGGTCGTCTCTTAAGAAAACACACAGGAGTCTCTCACACACCCTCTTCCTGTCTCTGCTGATTTAATGGGCCCTCTGGTCCTGTCTAATTGCTCTGTGTTTCTCTGGGGGACCTGAGGGCCCCCTGCCACTCAGACCTGAGACTCACACACACACACACACACACCGTCACTCAGGATTGTCTCGTTTGAGTGGAAAGGTCAGAGGCCCCGGAAACAATGGAACATACAGTACACACACACACACACACTTCTACACACACACACACACACACACACACACACACACACACACACATTGTCACACACACACACACACACACACACACACACACACACACACACACACACACACACCTTCTACGGAAACAATGGAACACACACACACACACACACACACACACACACACACACACACACACACACACACACACACACACACACACACACACACACACACACACACACACACACACACACACACACACACACACACACACACACTTCTACACACACACTTCTACACACACACACACACTTCTACACACACACACACACACACACACTTCTACACACACACACTTCTACACACACACAGACACTCCTGTGCACGTTGTCCCTCAGGACATGGGGATTATCATCCACTAGCGTAGCCCTATGGCTGAGTTCCAAATGGGACCTTAGTCCCTATATAGAGCCCTCTGGGCCCTACTCGTAGCCCTATGGCTGAGTTCCAAATGGGACCTTAGTCCCTATATAGAGCCCTCTGGGCCCTACTCGTAGCCCTATGGCTGAGTTCCAAATGGGACCTTAGTCCCTATATAGAGCCCTCTGGGCCCTACTCGTAGCCCTATGGCTGAGTTCCAAATGGGACCTTAGTCCCTATATAGAGCCCTCTGGGCCCCACTCGTAGCCCTATGGCTGAGTTCCAAATGGGACCTTAGTCCCTATATAGAGCCCTCTGGGCCCCACTCGTAGCCCTATGGCTGAGTTCCAAATGGGACCTTAGTCCCTATATAGAGCCCTCTGGGCCCTACTCGTAGCCCTATGGCTGAGTTCCAAATGGGACCTTAGTCCCTATATAGAGCCCTCTGGGCCCTACTCGTAGCCCTATGGCTGAGTTCCAAATGGGACCTTAGTCCCTATATAGAGCCCTCTGGGCCCTACCGTAGCCCTATGGCTGAGTTCCAAATGGGACCTTAGTCCCTATATAGAGCCCTCTGGGCCCTACTCAATAGCCCTATGGCTGAGTTCCAAATGGGACCTTAGTCCCTATAGGAGCCCTCTGGGCCCTTGCCAGCCCTATGGCTGAGTTCCAAATGGGACCTTAGTCCCTATATAGAGCCCTCTGGGCCCTACTTAGCCCATGGCTGAGTTCCAAATGGGACCTTAGTCCCTATATAGAGCCCTCTGGGCCCTACCTCCCTAGAGTTCCAAATGGGACCTTAGTCCCTATATAGAACCCTCTGGGCCCATCGTAGCCCTATGGCTGAGTTCCAAATGGGACCATGCATGTAGCATCCCTCTGGGTCTAGCCCTATGGCTGAGTTCCAAATGGGAGTCCCTATATAGAGCGCTCTGGGCCCTACTCGTAGCCCTATGGCTGAGTTCCAAATGGGACCTTAGTCTATATAGAGCGCTCTGGGCCCTATTTACATGGCTGAGTTCCAAATGGGACCTTAGTCCCTATATAGAGCCCTCTGGGCCCTATTAGCCCATGGCTGAGTTCCAAATGGGACAGTTTATAGAGCCCTCTGGGCCCTACTCAGCCCTATTGAGTTCCAAATGGGACCTTAGTCCTATAGAGCCCTCTGGGCCCTACTCGTAGCCCTATGGCTGAGTTCCAAATGGGACCTTAGTCCCTATATAGAGCCCTCTGGGCTTCGTAGCCCTATGGCTGAGTTCCAAATGGGATGTTAGAGCCCTGTAGCCCTATGGCTGAGTTCCAAATGGGACCTTAGTCAGAGCCCTCTTGAACATGGCTGATGGGTAGTAGACTATAGAGCCCTCTGGGCCCTACATTACATTATGGCTGAGTTCCAAATGGGACCTTAGTCCCTATATGAGCCCTCTGGGCCCTATCGTAGCCCTATGGCTGAGTTCCAAATGGGACCTTACAGAGCCCTCTGGGTCAATAGTAGTGCACTACCAGGTATAGTGTTGCCATTTGGGAAGCATGCCATATGTGACCTTCACCGTCAGACTTATCTGTCTCCTGGGCCTCCTCCCAGACATCTGGCCCTGACACACACACGCGTACTATGCATGTAGGCATCACACTGGTCTCTGCTGAAGAGTTAGCTCGCTAATTATTGAGTTCTGCCATTCAATTCAGCATCTACAGGATGTTAGACTGCTGCTACATTACATTACATTACATTACATTACATTACAGAGGTCAGAGTTGAACAGGATGTTAGACTGCTGCTACATTACATTACATTACATTACATTACATTACATTACATTACAGAGGTCAGAGTTGAACAGGATGTCAGACTGCTGCTACATTACATTACATTACATTACATTTACAGAGGTCAGAGTTGAACAGGATGTTAGACTGCTGCTACATTACATTACATTACATTACATTACAGAGGTCAGAGTTGAACAGGATGTTAGACTGCTGCTACATTACATTACATTACATTTACAGAGGTCAGAGTTGAACAGGATGTTAGACTGCTGCTACATTACAGTACATTACATTACATTACAGAGGTCAGAGTTGAACAGGATGTCAGACTGCTGCTACATTACAGTACATTACATTTACAGAGGTCAGAGTTGAACAGGATGTTAGACTGCTGCTACAGAGGTCAGAGTTGAACAGGATGTTAGACTGCTGCTACATTACATTACATTACATTTACAGAGGTCAGAGGTGAACAGGATGTTAGACTGCTGCTACATTACATTACATTACATTACATTACATTACATTTACAGAGGTCAGAGTTGAACAGGATGTTAGACTGCTGCTACATTACATTACATTACATTTACAGAGGTCAGAGGTGAACAGGATGTCAGACTGCTGCTACATTACATTACATTACATTTACAGAGGTCAGAGTTGAACAGGATGTTAGACTGCTGCTACATTACATTACATTACATTTACAGAGGTCAGAGTTGAACAGGATGTTAGACTGCTGCTACATTACATTACATTACATTACATTACAGAGGTCAGAGTTGAACAGGATGTCAGACTGCTGCTACATTACATTACATTACATTACATTTACAGAGGTCAGAGGTGAACAGGATGTTAGACTGCTGCTACATTACATTACATTACATTACATTACATTACATTTACAGAGGTCAGAGTTGAACAGGATGTCAGACTGCTGCTACATTACATTACATTACATTTACAGAGGTCAGAGTTGAACAGGATGTTAGACTGCTGCTACATTACATTACATTACATTTACAGAGGTCAGAGTTGAACAGGATGTTAGACTGCTGCTACATTACATTACATTACATTTACAGAGGTCAGAGTTGAACAGGATGTTAGACTGCTGCTACATTACATTACATTACATTTACAGAGGTCAGAGTTGAACAGGATGTCAGACTGCTGCTACATTACATTACATTACATTTACAGAGGTCAGAGTTGAACAGGATGTTAGACTGCTGCTACAGAGGTCAGAGTTGAACAGGATGTCAGACTGCTGCTACATTACATTACATTACATTTACAGAGGTCAGAGTTGAACAGGATGTCAGACTGCTGCTACATTACATTACATTACATTTACAGAGGTCAGAGTTGAACAGGATGTTAGATTGCTGCTACAGAGGTCAGAGTTGAACAGGATGTCAGACTGCTGCTACATTACATTACATTACATTTACAGAGGTCAGAGTTGAACAGGATGTTAGACTGCTGCTACAGAGGTCAGAGGTGAACAGGACGTCAGACTGCTGCTACAGAGGTCAGAGGTGAACAGGATGTCAGACTGCTGTTACAGAGGTCAGAGGTGAACAGGATGTTAGACTGCTGCTACAGAGGTCAGAGTTGAACAGGATGTCAGACTGCTGCTACAGAGGTCAGAGTTGAACAGGATGTCAGACTGCTGCTACAGAGGTCAGAGTTGAACAGGATGTCAGACTGCTGCTACAGAGGTCAGAGGTGAACAGGACGTCAGTCAGACTGCTGCTACAGAGGTCAGAGTTGAACAGGATGTTAGACTGCTGCTACAGAGGTCAGAGGTGAACAGGATGTTAGACTGCTGCTACAGAGGTCAGAGGTGAACAGGACGTCAGACTGCTGCTACAGAGGTCAGAGGTGAACAGGACGTCAGACTGCTGCTACAGAGGTCAGAGTTGAACAGGATGTTAGACTGCTGCTACAGAGGTCAGAGTTGAACAGGATGTTAGACTGCTGCTACAGAGGTCAGAGGTGAACAGGAAGAAGTGATATTTCAGGGTGTGATTCTCTAGACTGTTGTGTGCTGAGTGGTTTTGTGATTCTCCTGCCCACACACACTTTCCCCTTCCCACAGTCACGACATACACACACACTTTCTGAACTCCTCTCCGTATCACTCACCACAGGTAATATAAAGTCCCACTTCCTGAACTCCTCTCCGTATCACTCACCACAGGTAATATAAAGTCCCACTTCCTGAACTCCTCTCCGTATCACTCACCACAGGTAACATAAAGTCCCACTTCCTGAACTCCTCTCCGTATCACTCACCACAGGTAATATAAAGTCCCACTTCCTGAACTCCTCTCCGTATCACTCACCACAGGTAATATAAAGTCCCACTTGTTATTCACACCTTGTTGGGAGATGTAGTTACATCCATTTACTGGTGAGATTACCCCATAATGACTCTCCCCTTTCCCTCTCTCTGTGTGTGTGTGTGTGTGTGTGTGTGTGTGTGTGTGTGTGTGTGTGTGTGTGTGTGTGTGTGTGTGTGTGTGTGTGTGTGTGTGTGTGTGTGTGTGTGTGTGTGTGTGTGTGTGTGTGTGTGTGTGTGTGTGTGTGTACGGTGTGTGTGTGTACGTGTGTGTGTGTGTGTGTGTGTACGGTGTGTGAATGAGTCTTATAATGAGAAACTCTTATCATCACTCAACAGCCTGTCAGCTGACTGGCTATTAGATGTAACCAAGGCAACACAGCAGAACACAGCAGGTGGAGCTGTCTCAAGTGGCCCGTGTTGACTCTGAGCACTCATTGGTCTCGGACCCCCCAAAGCTTTCTGGGGGAATGGAAGTGATCAGACGGATGGAACCCCCCCCTACCTAGTGCACTACTTCAGACCAGGGACCATAGGGAATAGGGTGCACTACTTCAGACCAGGGACCATAGGGAATAGGGTGCACTACTTCAGACCAGGGACCATAGGGAATAGGGTGCACTACTTCAGACCAGGGTCCATAGGGAATAGGGTGCACTACTTCAGACCAGGGTCCATAGGGAATAGGGTGCACTACTTCAGACCAGGGACCATAGGGAATAGGGTGCACTACTTCAGACCAGGGACCATAGGGAATAGGGTGCACTACTTCAGACCAGGGACCATAGGGAATAGGGTGCACTACTTCAGACCAGGGACCATAGGGAATAGGGTGCACTACTTCAGACCAGGGTCCATAGGGAATAGGGTGCACTACTTCAGACCAGGGTCCATAGGGAATAGGGTGCACTACTTCAGACCAGGGACCATAGGGAATAGGGTGCACTACACTACTTCAGACCAGGGACCATAGGGAATAGGGTGCACTACTTCAGACCAGGGTCCATAGGGTGCACTACTTTTAGACCAGGGACCATAGGGAATAGGGTGCACTACTTCAGACCAGGGACCATAGGGAATAGGGTGCACTACTTCAGAACAGGGTCCATAGGGTGCACTACTTTAGACCAGGGACCATAGGGAATAGGGTGCACTACCTTAGACCAGGGAACATAGGGATAGGGTGCACTACTTCAGACCAGGGTCCATAGGGAATAGGGTGCACTACTTCAGACCAGGGACCATAGGGAATAGGGTGCACTACTTCAGACCAGGGCCAATAGGGTGCACTACTTCAGACCAGGGCCAATAGGGTGCACTACTTCAGACCAGGGCCAATAGGGTGCACTACTTTAGACCAGGGACCATAGGGAATAGGGTGCACTACTTCAGACCAGGGTCCATAGGGTGCACTACTTTAGACCAGGGACCATAGGGAATAGGGTGCACTACTTCAGACCAGGGACCATAGGGAATAGGGTGCACTACTTCAGACCAGGTCCAGGGGGTCCATAGGGTGCACTACTTTAGACCAGGGACCATAGGGAATAGGGTGCACTACTTCATCACTCAGACCAGGGACCTTCAGACCAGGGAATAGGGTGCACTACTTCAGACCAGGGTCCATAGGGAATAGGGTGCACACTCAGACTCATTGGTCCTTCAGACCAGGGACCATAGGGAATAGGGTGCACTACTTCAGACCACCACTTTAGACCAGGGACCATAGGGCACTACTTCAGACCAGGGACCATAGGGAATAGTGGTGCACTACTTCAGACCAGGGACCAGGGACTACTTCAGATAGGGAATAGGGTGCACTACTTCAGACCAGGGTCCAGGGCCAGACCAGGGACCATAGGAATACTACTTCAGACCAGGGCCAATAGGGTGCACTACTTCAGACCAGGGCCAATAGGGTGCACTACTTCAGGCCAACCAGGGTGCACTACTTCAGACCAGGGAATAGGGTGCACTACTTCAGACCAGGGCCAATAGGGAATAGGGTGCACTACTTCAGACCAGGGACCATAGGGAATAGGGTGCACTACTTCAGACCAGGGTCCATAGGGAATAGGGTGCACTACTTCAGACCAGGGCCAATAGGGAATAGGGTGCACTACTTCAGACCAGGGACCATAGGGAATAGGGTGCCATTTGGGCCCTAAATGTGGAGTAGTTTGAGATGTGTTTGGAGGAGATTACGAACCAGGAAGGGAATGGAAATGGGAAGATGTGTTTTTATAATGATGTGTTAATTAGTGATGAGAAATGAATGAGTTTTAACACCTGACTCACAGTAATCAGTCAATGTTACTCAGTATTTATTACTGTTAGAGGAGAGAGAGAAAGAGAGAGAGAGAGAGAGAGAGAGAGAGAGAGAGAGAGAGAGAGAGAGAGAGAGAGAGAGAGAGAGAGAGAGAGAGAGAGAGAGAGAGAGAGAGAGAGAGAGAGAGAGAGAGCAGTATGAATTAAAGAAACAACGCGAGAGAAGAGGAGGAAATGTGGAGACTGACAGATTGAGGAAGAGGGTGAGAGGGACTCTGGTCTGGACTATATGACCATCACAGCAGTATTTTAGTTCTTTGTTGTTCTGCTGTCGGTCGTTCTACATGGCTGATGACCGTATCACTACAGAGGTCACATGACTAACTGGACTCTGGAGGACAGGTGGGCTCTAAAGCAGCAGACAAATTAAAATGGTCAATGCCTGAGGAGGAGAGAGAGGAGAGGAGAGGAGATGAGAGGAGAGGAGAGGAGTGGAGGGGAGAGGAGAGGAGAGGAGGGGAGAGGGGAGGGGAGAGGAGAGAGGAGGGGGAGGGGGAGAGGGGAGAGGAGAGGAGGGGAGAGGAGAGGGGAGAAGGGGAGAGGAGAGGAGGGGAGGGGGAAGAGGAGAGGAGGGGAGAGGAGAGGAGGGGAATAGGAGAGGAGAGGAGAGGAGAGGAGAGGAGAGGAGAGGAGAGGAGAGGAGAGGAGAGGGGAGAGAGGGGAGGAGAGGAGAGGAGGGAGGAGGGGAGAAGGGGAGAGAGGAGAGGAGAGGAGAGGAGAGGAGAGGAGAGGAGAGGAGAGGAGAGGAGAGGAGAGGAGAGGAGAGGGGAGAGGAGGGGAGAGGAGAGGAGAGGAGAGGAGAGGAGAGGAGAGGAGAGGAGAGGAGAGGAGGAGGAGAGGGGAGGAGGAGAGGAGAGGAGAGGAGAGGGAGAGGGGAGAGGGAGAGGAGGGGAGAGGAGAGGAGAGAGGAGAGGAGGGAGGGAGGGGAGGAGGGGAGAAGGGGAGAGAGGAGAGGAGAGGAGTGGGGAAGAGGGCAGAGAAGGGGAGAGGAGAGGAGAGGAGAGGAGATGAGAGGAGGGGAGAGGAGAGGAGAGGAGGGGAGAGGAGAGGAGAGGAGAGGAGAGGAGGGGAGAGGAGAGGAGAGGAGAGGAGAGGAGAGGAGGGGAGGGGAGGGAGGAGAGGAGAGGAGAGGAGAGGAGGGGAGGGGAGAGGAGAGGAGAGGGGAAGAGGGCAGAGAAGGGGAGAGGAGAGGAGAGGAGAGGAGAGGAAGAGGAGGGGAGGAGGGGAGAAGGGGAGAGAGGAGAGGAGAGGAGAGGAGAGGAGAGGAGGGCAGAGAAGGGGAGAGGAGAGGAGAGGAGAGGAGAGGAGAGGAGAGGAGAGGAGAGGAGGAGAGAGGAGAGGAGGGGAGAGGAGAGGAGAGGAGAGGAGATGAGAGGGGAAGAGGGCAGAGAAGGGGAGAGGAGAGGAGAGGAGAGGAGAGGGGAAGAGGGCACAGAAGGGGAGAGGAGAGGAGAGGAAGAGGAGGGGAGAAGGGGAGAGAGGAGAGGGGAGAGGCTAGAGGAGGGGAGAGGAGGGGAGAGGGGAGGAGGAGGAGGGGAAGAGGGCAGAGGAGAGGAGAGGAGAGGAGAAGGGGAAGAGGGCAGAGGAAGGGAGGAGAGATTGAGGAGGGCTAGTCTGTTGTGGTGTGAACTGTGGAGAGTGACAGAAAGAGACGGGAAGAAGTAGAAGAGGGGAGGAAGCTGATTCAGAGTATTGAGATATGACCCGTCATGTCTGCCTCAGAGTATTGAGATATGACCCATCATGTCTGAGTCAGAGTATTGAGATATGACCCATCATGTCTGATTCAGAGTATTGAGATATGACCCATCATGTCTGCCTCAGAGTATTGAGATATGACCCATCATGTCTGCCTCAGAGTATTGAGATATGACCCATCATGTCTGAGTCAGAGTATTGAGATATGACCCATCATGTCTGAGTCAGAGTATTGAGATATGACCCATCATGTCTGAGTCAGAGTATTGAGATATGACCCATCATGTCTGAGTCAGAGTATTGAGATATGACCCATCATGTCTAAGTCAGAGTATTGAGATATGACCCATCATGTCTGCTTCCTGTGAATGGACCAGATTCACGTTTCCAATATGGCTGCTTTCTGCGGCACACATGCACGTACGCACACACACACATGCACACACGCACACACACACACGCACACACGCACACACACACACACACACACACACACACACACACACACACACACACACACACACACACACACACACACACACACACACACACACACACACACACACACACACACACACAGATAGCATGTCAACACAACTCAAAAGGGATAAACAAAATGTTGAAAGGAGGAACATGAATAGTGAATATATATGAAGACTTCAAAGAGAAGCAGCTGCCACGGTTGATGATCTAGACAGAAGGGCTCTCCAACACACACACACAACACACACACACACACACACACACACACACACACACACACACACACACACACACACACACACACACACACACACACACACACACACACACACACACACACACACACACACACACACACACACACACACACACACACACACACACACACACACACACACACACTGCCCCTAGCAGCATTAACAGGATTTGAGAAGGTATTGAACATAGAGAGAGAGGGGGGCAGAGGGAGGAGAGAGGGGGCGAGAAAAGAGAGAGAGAGAGAGAGAGAGAGAGAGAGAGAGAGAGAGAGAGAGAGAGAGGGGAAAGAGAAAGAGAGAGAGAGGGGGGTGAGAGAGAGAGAGAGAGAGGGGGTGAAAGAGAGAGAGAGAGAGAGAGAGAGAGAGAGAGAGAGAGAGAGAGAGAGAGAGAGAGAGAGAGAGGGGGTGAAAGAGGAGAGAGAGGGGGTGAAAGAGGAGAGAGGGGGCGAGAGAGAGAGAGGAGAGAGGGGGTGAAAGAGGAGAGAGGGGGTGAAAGAGGAGAGAGGGGGTGAAAGAGGAGAGAGGGGGTGAAAGAGGAGAGAGAGAGAGCGGGGGGTGAGAGAGAGAGAGGAGAGGGGGTGAAAAAGGAGAGAGGGGGTGAAAGAGGAGAGAGGGGGTGAAAGAGGAGAGAGGGGGGCGAGAGAGAGAGAGGAGAGAGGGGGTGAAAGAGGAGCGAGGGTTAAAACAGGGCCCAGCAGGGGGTCTTCTGTCTGTCTGACGTCCTTTCTACTGAGGGTCTGTCTGGTGTGTGTGTTGAGTGGCGGGGCCCCTGCAGAACGGAGAAGGGTGCTCCTCCATATCGCTGCAGCGTGATGACATCACAACACGGAAACAAGAGAGGGGAGGGGTGGGAGGGAGGGAGGGGATGAGAAAGAGAGGAGGGAGTGAGAGAGAGAGAGAGAGAGAAGGGCTGATAACCAAGACAGGGACACAAAGATGGCGACAGATTCCACTGCGGGACGCCAACGGGAGTCCAGATTAACAGAGCGGGAGTACCAGAACCGTTGTCCGGTACAACGGGACGACGAGGGCCTGACACCGCGACAGACCACCACCGTCATCGCCACGGAGAAGTTTACTGTGTCGCTGCCACCGCCCTCCCTCCTCCGTCCGTACGCCAACGGAACCTGAAAACAACGAAGCCCGTTGTGCCGAGGAACATCCGCCGCGGCGAAAGCGGTCCGACCCGTTTTGTTGTCGTGTTCGTCTTCTAATCTAACAACAGTTAGTTTTTTTTTCTTCTGTTCCTTGAGTGCTCCTTTCATCCTGGTCCTTCTGTCTCCAGAGGCCCTTTATCCACATCAAAGGAACCACATCAATTGGTTTGACTGCCAGGAGAGTCTCCAGGAAAAAGACCCTCGTAGTGAAGATCACCACACGCTTTCCAGACGCATTCAGTTACAACTTCGCCTTGCTGGGGTTCTTCTCTCCATCCTGCTCCATCCTGCTCCAGCCTGCTCCATCCTGATCTATCCTGCTCCATCCTGCTCCATCCTGCTCCATCCTGCTCGGGGCCCCCTGCATCTCCTTCCACCCCATCCTGCTCCATCCTGCTCCATCCTGCTCCATCCTGCTCCAGCCTGCTCCATCTCTACCCTCCATCTCCTTCCACCCCATCCTGCTCCATCCTGCTCCATCTCTACCCTCCATCTCCTTCCACCCCATCCTGCTCCATCCTGCTCTATCCTGCTCCATCTCTACCCTCCATCTCCTTCCACCCCATCCTGCTCTATCCTGCTCCAGCCTGCTCCAGCCTGCTCCATCTCTACCCTCCATCTCCTTCCACCCCATCCTGCTCTATCCTGCTCCAGCCTGCTCCATCTCTACCCTCCATCTCCTTCCACCCCATCCTCTCTTCCTTGGCTGCGGAATGCCTCAGAACTCTCCTCCATTGTTTTACCAACCCACAACGTTCCGATTCCACATTCTCATTCTCCAATCAAATAGAACTCCTTTGTTAGACTGTTATAGAGAGGAAACATTTCCGATTTCTAAACTAGGTTTAATGTAGGGTTCTTTTTCTCTCTCTCTCTCGACTGGGCAGTAGGTAGAGTCTCCAAGACTGTTGATGACAATATGTGAAACAATATTTGAATAAGCAGCAGGAGGTAAATCTTTTAATCCAGTGTAGCTAATCCAGCCTTGCAGGAGGAGGAGGAGGAGGCCATTTTGGTCTCTCTGTAATCACACTGTCTCAATACACATCAGTAGGAAGCCATGGCAGACACGCTGACAGTCCTCTTTATGGGCCCAAGCCGGGCTGAAAAAGAACAGGGGATGAATGAATGGGGTTTAAACACCTCTCAGACGTTAAAGGTTTCTATGCTTTTTTTTTCTTTCCAGTTTTTTTTCCTTCTTTTTCTGGTTATTACTCCGGTAATGAGCCTGTGTGGAGCTCTGAGAAGAGAGAGACAGATCTCAGCCTTTCTGTCGTTAGCTGGTAGGATTGTCTGTGTGCTGTAGAACCCACAGAATACGGATGATAGCTACTATTCTACTATCTCAACACACAATAAACCAACAAGTCGTGCTCGTCTCCTTAGTTTGATGCTTCGTGACTCTTAACACATATTGTGGGCTGTTTAGCTACGAACCAACCCTCTCCAAACAGCCGTCCCCCATGGCTGTTTAGCTACTACCCAACCCTCTCCAAACAGCCGTCCCCCATGGCTGTTTAGCTACTACCCAACCCTCTTCAAACAGCCGCCCCCCATGGCTGTTTAGCTACTCCAACTCCTCTCCAAACAGCCGTCCCCCATGGCTGTTTAGCTACTACCCAACCCTCTCCAAACAGCCGTCCCCCATGGCTGTTTAGCTACTACCCAACCCTCTCCAAACAGCCGTCCCCCATGGCTGTTTAGCTACTACCCAACCCTCTCCAAACAGCCGTCCCCCATGGCTGTTTAGCTACTAATCAACCCTCTCCAAACAGCCGTCCCCCATGGCTGTTTAGCTACTACCCAACCCTCTCCAAACAGCCGTCCCCGTGGCTGTTTAGCTACTCTCCTCTCGACTCTCTCCAAACAGCCGTCCCCATGGCTGTTTAGCTATGACAACCCTCTCCAAACAGCCCTCCCCCATGGCTGTTTAGCTATGACCCAACCCTCTCCAAACAGCCCTCCCCCATGGCTGTTTAGCTACGAACCAACCCTCTCCAAACAGCCGTCCCCCATGGCTGTTTAGCTACGGTCAACCCTCTCCAAACAGCTGTCCCCATGGCTGTTTAGCTACGACCCAACCCTCTCCAAACAGCCATCCTCCATGGCTGTTTAGCCACAACCCAACCCTCTCCAAACAGCTGTCCCCCATGGCTGGTGAGCTACGAACCAACCCTCTCCAAACAGCCATCCCCCATGGCTGTTTAGCTACGAACAACCCTCTCCAAACAGCCATCCTCCATGGCTGTTTAGCCACAACCCAACCCTCTCCAAACAGCTGTCCCCCATGGCTGTTGAGCTACGAACCAACCCTCTCCAAACAGCCATCCTCCATGGCTGTTTAGCCACAACCCAGCCCTCTCCAAACAGCTGTCCCCCATGGAAGTTTAGCTACGACCCAACCCTCTCCAAACAGCCGTCCCCCATGGCTGTTTAGCTGAACCAACCCTCTCCAAACAGCCGTCCCCATGGCTGTTTAGCTACGACCCAACCCTCTCCAAACAGCCGTCCCCATGGCTGTTTAGCTACGAACCAACCCTCTCCAAACAGCCATCCCCCATGGCTGTTCAGCTACGACCCAACCCTCTCCAAACAGCTGTCCCCCATGGCTGTTGAGCTACGAACCAACCCTCTCCAAACAGCCATCCCCATGGCTGTTTAGCTACGAACCAATCCTCTCCAATGGCTGTTTAGCCACAACCCAACCCTCTCCAAACAGCTGTCCCCCATGGCTGTTGAGCTACGAACCAACCCTCTCCAAACAGCCATCCTCCATGGCTGTTTAGCCACAACCCAACCCTCTCCAAACAGCTGTCCCCCATGAATGTTTAGCTACGACCCAACCCTCTCCAAACAGCCGTCCCCCATGGCTGTTTAGCTACGAACCAACCCTCTCCAAACAGCCGTCCCCCATGGCTGTTTAGCTACGAACCAACCCTCTCCAAACAGCCGTCCCCCATGGCTGTTTAGCTACGACCCAACCCTCTCCAAACAGCCGTCCCCCATGGCTGTTTAGCTACGAACCAACCCTCTCCAAACAGCCGTCCCCCATGGCTGTTTAGCTACTACCCAACCCTCTCCAAACAGCCGTCCCCCATGGCTGTTTAGCTACTACCCAACCCTCTCCAAACAGCCGTCCCCCATGGCTGTTTAGCTACTACCCAACCCTCTCCAAACAGCCGTCCCCCATGGCTGTTTAGCTACTACCCAACCCTCTCCAAACAGCCGTCCCCCATGGCTGTTTAGCTACTACCCAACCCTCTCCAAACAGCCGTCCCCCGTGGCTGTTTAGCTACGACCCAACTCTCTCCAAACAGCCGTCCCCCATGGCTGTTTAGCTATGACCCAACCCTCTCCAAACAGCCCTCCCCCATGGCTGTTTAGCTATGACCCAACCCTCTCCAAACAGCCCTCCCCCATGGCTGTTTAGCTACGAACCAACCCTCTCCAAACAGCCGTCCCCATGGCTGTTTAGCTACGACCCAACCCTCTCCAAACAGCCGTCCCCCATGGCTGTTTAGCTACGAACCAACCCTCTCCAAACAGCCATCCTCCATGGCTGTTTAGCCACAACCCAACCCTCTCCAAACAGCTGTCCCCCATGGCTGGTGAGCTACGAACCAACCCTCTCCAAACAGCCATCCCCCATGGCTGTTTAGCTACGAACCAACCCTCTCCAAACAGCCATCCTCCATGGCTGTTTAGCCACAACCCAACCCTCTCCAAACAGCTGTCCCCCATGGCTGTTGAGCTACGAACCAACCCTCTCCAAACAGCCATCCTCCATGGCTGTTTAGCCACAACCCAACCCTCTCCAAACAGCTGTCCCCCATGGAAGTTTAGCTACGACCCAACCCTCTCCAAACAGCCGTCCCCCATGGCTGTTTAGCTACGAACCAACCCTCTCCAAACAGCCGTCCCCATGGCTGTTTAGCTACGACCCAACCCTCTCCAAACAGCCGTCCCCCATGGCTGTTTAGCTACGAACCAACCCTCTCCAAACAGCCATCCCCCATGGCTGTTCAGCTACGACCCAACCCTCTCCAAACAGCTGTCCCCCATGGCTGTTGAGCTACGAACCAACCCTCTCCAAACAGCCATCCCCCATGGCTGTTTAGCTACGAACCAATCCTCTCCAATGGCTGTTTAGCCACAACCCAACCCTCTCCAAACAGCTGTCCCCCATGGCTGTTGAGCTACGAACCAACCCTCTCCAAACAGCCATCCTCCATGGCTGTTTAGCCACAACCCAACCCTCTCCAAACAGCTGTCCCCCATGAATGTTTAGCTACGACCCAACCCTCTCCAAACAGCCGTCCCCCATGGCTGTTTAGCTACGAACCAACCCTCTCCAAACAGCCGTCCCCCATGGCTGTTTAGCTACGAACCAACCCTCTCCAAACAGCCGTCCCCCATGGCTGTTTAGCTACGACCCAACCCTCTCCAAACAGCCGTCCCCCATGGCTGTTTAGCTACGAACCAACCCTCTCCAAACAGCCGTCCCCCATGGCTGTTTAACTACGAACCAACCCTCTCCAAACAGCCGTCCCCCATGGCTGTTCAGCTACGACCCAACCCTCTCCAAACAGCCGTCCCCCATGGCTGTTTAGCTACGACCCAACCCTCTCCAAAACGCCGTCCCCCATGGCTGTTTAGCTACGAACCAACCCTCTCCAAACAGCCGTCCCCCATGGCTGTTTAGCTACGAACCAACCCTCTCCAAACAGGCTGCTTCCTAAATGGTGCCTTATTCCCTACGTAGTGCACTACTACCCTATTGGCTCTGGAAAAAAATTGTGCGCTACACACTGAGTGTGCAAAACATTAGGAACAACTTCCTAATATTGGGTTGCACAACCCCCTTTGTCTTCAGAACAGCCTCAAGTCGTCGGAGCATGGACTCGACAAGGTGTCGAAAGCGTTTCCGCAGGGATGCTAGCCCATGTTGACTCCAATGCTTCCTACAGTTGCGTCAAGTTGGCTGTATGTCCTTCGGGTGGTGGACCGTTCTTGATACATTCTTGAGCGTGAATAACCCAGCAGCGTGGCAGTTCTTGACACACTCAAACCGGTACCCCGTTCAAAGGCACTTAAATCTTTTGTCCTTCCCGTTCAATGGCACACACGCACAATCCATGTTTCGTCTTTAAAAAAAACAACTTCTTTAACCCGTCTCCTCCCCCTTCATCTGCACTGACTGAAGTGGATTTAACAGGCGACATCAATAAGAAATCATAGCTTTCACCTGGTCAGTCGTTATGTCATGGAAAGAGCCCGTGTTCCTAATTATTTGTCGTATGTCATGGAAAGAGTGTATTGGGATGTATGTCATGGAAAGAGCAGGTGTTCCTAATTATTTGTCGACTCGGTGTATTGGGATGTATTGGGACGTATGTCATGGAAAGAGCCGGCGTTCCTAATTATTTGTCGACTCGGTGTATTGGGAATAGGGTGTCATCTGGGACGCGGGCCAATGTGTTCTCCTCCTCGCCCCCCGGAGGTTCCTCTCTCTTTCTCCGGGAGGTATATATAATGAAGACTGCACTCGTCCTTTCAGCGTTTAAATGGCTCTTTGTGTGAGAGGAGGTAAGCCTGTTTCAGTCAGGCCCGCACGGACGCTTCAATCCGCCATGGCAGCTGCAACAAAGGACCCCGAGACCAGGACACACAGACAAAGGGTGTATCTCAATACTCTTGACCAGACCCTCGTCTAGGACACACAGACAAAGGGTGTATCTCAATACTCTTGACTAGACCCTCGTCTAGGACACACAGACAAAGGGTGTATCTCAATACTCTTGACTAGACCCTCGTCTAGGACACACAGACAAAGGGTGTATCTCAATACTCTTGACTAGACCCTCGTCTAGGACACACAGACAAAGGGTGTATCTCAATACTCTTGACTAGACCCTCGTCTAGGACACACAGACAAAGGGTGTATCTCAATACTCTTGACTAGACCCTCGTCTAGGACACACAGACAAAGGGTGTATCTCAATACTCTTGACTAGACCCTCGTCTAGGACACACAGACAAAGGGTGTATCTCAATACTCTTGACTAGACCCTCATCTAGGACACACAGACAAAGGGTGTCTCCATTTGTTCATTTGGACCCCCATTAGCTTCTGCAGAAGCATCAGCTACTCTTCATGGGGTCCACAAAAAAAACATGACAATACAATACAACAAAAAAAGATGTCTGTGTGTGTGTCCCCTCACCATTCCCGTTTTGGACTTGGGAAGAGGCCCCTGGTGGCATGTCTTGTGGGGTATGTATGGGTGTGTGAAGAGACCCCTGGTGGCATGTCTTGTGGGGTATGTATGGGTGTGTGAAGAGACCCCTGGTGGCATGTCTTGTGGGGTATGTATGGGTGTGTGAAGAGACCCCTGGTGGCATGTCTTGTGGGGTATGTATGGGTGTCTGAAGAGACCCCTGGTGGCATGTCTTGTGGGGTATGTATGGGTGTCTGAAGAGACCCCTGGTGGCATGTCTTGTGGGGTATGTATGGGTGTGTGAAGAGACCCCTGGTGGCATGTCTTGTGGGGTATGTATGGGTGTGTGAAGAGACCAGTTTATTATTACATCACCCATTCTGATACTGACCGTGACCAGTTCATTATTACATCACCCATTCTGATACTGACTGTGACCAGTTTATTATTACATCACCCATTCTGATACTGACCAGTTTATTATTACATCACCCATTCTGATACTGACTGTGACCAGTTCATTATTACATCACCCATTCTGATACTGACTGTGACCAGTTCATTATTACATCACCCATTCTGATACTGACCAGTTTATTATTACATCACCCATTCTGATACTGACCAGTTTATTATTACATCACCCATTCTGATACTGACCGTGACCAGTTCATTATTACATCACCCATTCTGATACTGACCAGTTTATTATTACATCACCCATTCTGATACTGACCAGTTTATTATTACATCACCCATTCTGATACTGACCAGTTTATTATTACATCACCCATTCTGATACTGACTGTGACCAGTTCATTATTACATCACCCATTCTGATACTGACCAGTTTATTATTACATCACCCATTCTGATACTGACCAGTTTATTATTACATCACCCATTCTGATACTGACCAGTTTATTATTACATCACCCATTCTGATACTGACTGTGACCAGTTCATTATTACATCACCCATTCTGATACTGACTGTGACCAGTTCATTATTACATCACCCATTCTGATACTGACTGTGACCAGTTCATTATTACATCACCCATTCTGATACTGACTGTGACCAGTTCATTATTACATCACCCATTCTGATACTGACTGTGACCAGTTCATTATTACATCACCCATTCTGATACTGACTGTGACCAGTTCATTATTACATCACATTCCATTCTGACCAGATTATTACATCACCCATTCTGATACTGACCAGTTTATTATTACATCACCCATTCTGATACTGACCAGTTTATTATTACATGACCATTCTGTTCATTATTACATCACCCATTCTGATACTGACTGTGACCAGTTCATTATTACATCACCCATTTCTGACCGTGACCAGTTTATTATTACATGACTGATGACTGACCAGTTCATTATTACATCACCCATTCTGATACTGACTGTGACCAGTTCATTATTACATCACCCATTCTGATACTGACTGTGACCAGTTCATTATTACATCACCCATTCTGATACTGACTGTGACCAGTTCATTATTACATCACCCATTCTGATACTGACTGTGACCAGTTCATTATTACATCACCCATTCTGATACTGACTGTGACCAGTTCATTATTACATCACCCATTCTGATACTGACGTGACCAGTTCATTATTACATCACCCATTCTGATACTGACTGTGACCAGTTATACCAGTTCACCAACATGTACATGTTACCATCTTCAACAACAACAGAGTCCTCAGAAAACATATTGTCTGATCTCTTATGAATTTACTTTAGGCCCAAACCATTTGGATACTTTGACTTGTTATATGACAAAAATGTTATGGTCACTACAGCCAATGGGAACTTATATTACTTTGACCAGCAAAGCTCTTCAGATTAGTGACTATATTGATCACCCATTCAACTGGGTGTCAGTTAGATCCGACACTATTGGTTTCAACAACAACAGAGTCCTGGCTGAGTGATAATCTGGGTTATATCACAGGCATCAGTCACACTGTAGTTGGCTGAGTGATAATCTGAGCAAAGCTCTTCAGCATTAGTTATATTACAAGTGGGTGTCATAGATCCGGCATCAGTCACACTGTAGTTGGCTGAGTGATAATCTGGGTTATATCACAGGCATCAGTCACACTGTAGTTGGCTGAGTGATAATCTGGGTTATATCACAGGCATCAGTCACACTGTAGTTGGCTGAGTGATAATCTGGGTTATATTACAGGCATCAGTCACACTGTAGTTGGCTGAGTGATAATCTGGGTTATATCACAGGCATCAGTCACACTGTAGTTGGCTGAGTGATAATCTGGGTTATATCACAGGCATCAGTCACACTGTAGTTGGCTGAGTGATAATCTGGGTTATATCACAGGCATCAGTCACACTGTAGTTGGCTGAGTGATAATCTGGATTATCACAGGCATCAGTCACACTCTAGTTGGCTGAGTGATAATCTGGGTTATATTACCAGCATCAGTCACAATGTAGTTGGCTGAGTGATAATCTGGGTTATATTACCGGCATCAGTCACACTGTAGTTGGCTGAGTGATAATCTGGGTTAGATTACAGGCATCAGTCACAGTTAGAAGATTCCTCTTGAGAGGACAGCTAGTTGCTAACCAGTCACTGTTCAGGTCACCCAGAAAATAGACCTCTCTGTTTACATCACACACCTTATTGCACCTCATTGCAACACATGTTATCCACATACTGACTGTTGGCACTTGGCCTGTAGCAGAACCCCAAAGAAGAGTTTAGTCGAGGCAGGGGAACCTGTAGCCAGTCGCTTTGGATAAAAGCGTCTGCTAAATGGCATATATTATTATTATTATTCCTTCAACAGCATTTGACATCAGATCCTTTTCTAAGCGTAACAGGAAGTAGCAGCTGTTGTCTCTGAATATAAACAACTACACCTCCACCATAGGCATTCCTGTCTTCTCTGTAGATGTTACATTATATCCCTGTATTGCTACTGCTGTATCATCAAAATAATTATCTGAGTCAGTTTCAGATGGCCAGTATACGAATGTTATCCGATATTAGCAAGTTATTGAATTCAAGAACCTTATTTCTAAGGGTACATATATTAATATGGGCTATTCTTAGCCCTTTCCTGGGTAGCTAAACATTGTTTTGTCAATAGTTTTACTCGTCTCGAAGCCACAGATTAATGGTGTTTCTCAATAGTCTTGACTAGACCTAATCTAGGACACACAGATTAAGGGTGTTTCTCAATAGTCTTGACTAGACCCTCGTCTCGAAGCCACAGGTTAATGGTGTTTCTCAATAGTCTTGACTAGACCCTCGTCTAGGACCCACAGATTAATGGTGTTTCTCAATAGTCTTGACTAGACCCTCGTCTAGGACCCACAGATTAAGGGTGTTTCTCAATAGTCTTGACTAGACCCTCGTCTAGGACCCACAGATTAAGGGTGTTTCTCAATAGTCTTGACTAGACCCTCGTCTAGGACCCACAGATTAAGGGTGTTTCTCAATAGTCTTGACTAGACCCTCGTCTAGGACCCACAGATTAAGGGTGTTTCTCAATAGTCTTGACTAGACCCTAGTTTAGGACCCACAGATTAAGGGTGTTTCTCAATAGTCTTGACTAGACCTAGTCTAGGACCCACAGATTAAGGGTGTTTCTCAATAGTCTTGACTAGACCCTCGTCTAGGACCCACAGATTAAGGGTGTTTCTCAATAGTCTTGACTAGACCTAGTCTAGGACCCACAGATTAAGGGTGTTTCTCAATAGTCTTGACTAGACCCTAGTCTAGGCCTTTGATCAAGTGAGGAGACAATGACATAACAGATTTTCAGCATCATCTCTCACGGCCGCAATTCATGGATCAGGTAAACGTTTCCCAAGTCGCCACGGTTACCGAGCCATTCTTTATGCCCAGGGAACTATCCTTGAGTCCAGTTTAAATAACTGACTCAAGGACAATACCACACACACACACACACACACACAAACACACCCACATACAAACACACCCACACACACACACACACACCTAGCGCCAGACAGTCTGGGATATGTGAGTCTATATTGTGATTGTTATCTGTCTTGGTTATTATAGTGGTTCTGATTGAATCATTATTGCATCATGGATGTGAGTGTAAAAAATAAGTATTTTACCCGTGTGTGTGTGTGTGTGTGCCCGTGTGTGTGTGTGTGTGTGTGTGTGTGCACGTGTGTTTTTGTGTGTGTGTGTGTGTGTGTGTGTGTGTGTGTGTGTGTGTGTGTGTGTGTGTGTGTGTGTGTGCCCGTGTGTGCGTGTGTCGTCGGCCATTCCTTGAGCTCAGCAGGTGTGTGTGTGTTGTAGAATGTATTTTTTATTACGTGCTTTACGTCATCACGTCCTGTAGTCCACCTGATCACCCGCAGCAGTTTTAAAACAACCCACAGACATCATTACACCGGAGAGACAAGGCAGAGAGAGAGAGTGGGTGTGTGTGTGGGTGAGGTTATATGCAGAGCAGAAGAGGTGGTGGGAGGGCTTGGAGAGGGCAGCAAGAAGATTAAACACACATTCACATCCTCATGAGAGGGGGGAGGCAGTTGTGTCCCCCCCAGTGAGGTGACCTTTTGTTCAGCTGAGGGCTCAACCGGGTTCCTAGACACACACACATACTTGCCACACACACAGCACACACACACACACACAGACACGCACACACACACACACACACTCCCAGTCCCAGTGGGGTAATTAGTGATTAATAAGTAGCAACATGCCCCAGTAGATATGATAAAGGTCAGACTGATCATCTACTCTCTATCCTGATACTCTACTGGCTCCACCCTGGGGACTGGGTGTGTGTGTGTGTGTGTGTGTGTGTGTGTGTGTGTGTGTGTGTGTGTGTGTGTGTGTGTGTGTGTGTGTGTGTGTGTGTGTGTGTGTGTGTGTGTGTGTGTGTGTGTGTGTGTGCTGTGTAAGCATAGCGATACATCCAACTCTTTAGTGATGGTGATATGTTTGACATGCCAGCCATGTAGCCTCCTACCCTGAGAGAAGGATGGACACCTGGAGGATAAACAACACCAACAGACAGACCTGGAGGATAAACAACACCAACAGACAGACAGAGACCTAGAGGATAAACAACACCAACAGACTGAATACCTGGAGGATAAACAACACCAACAGACAGAGACCAGAAGAATAAACAACTAACAGACAGACAGAGACCTGGAGGATAAACAACACCAACAGACAGACAGAGACCTGGAGGATAAACAACACCAACAGAAGAGACCTGGAGGATAAACAACACCAACAGACACCTGGAGGATAAACAACACCAACAGACAGACCTGGAGGATAAACAACACCAACAGACAGAGACCTGGAGGATAAACAAACACCAACAGATAAACAACACCAACAGACAGAGACCTGGAGACCAACAGACAGAGAGAGGATAAACAACACCAACAGACAGAGACAGATAAACAACACCAACAGACAGAGACCTGGAGGATAAACAACACCAACAGACAACAGACCTGGAGGATAAACAACACCAACAGACCAGGAGGATAAACAACACCAACAGACAGACCAGGATAAACAACACCAACAGACAGACCTGGAGGATAAACAACACCAACAGACAGAAGCCTGGAGGATAAACAACACCAACAGACAGACAGAGACCTGGAGGATAAACAACACCAACAGACAGATGGACACCTGGAGGATAAACAACACCAACAGACAGAGACCTAAACAACACCAACAGACAGATGGACACCTGGAGGATAAACAACACCAACAGACAGAGACCTGGAGGATAAACAACAGACCAGAACAGATAAACAACACCAACAGACAGATGGACCTGGAGGATAAACAACACCAACAGACAGAGACCTGGAGATAAACAACACCAACAGACAGAGACCTGGAGGATAAACAACACCAACAGACAGACAGACAGAGACCTGGAGGATAAAAACAACACCAAAACAACACCAACAACAGACAGACACCTGGAGGATAAACAACACCAACAGACAGACAGAGACCTGGAGGATAAACAACACAACAGACAGACAGAGACCTGGAGGATAAACAACACCAACAGACAGAGACCTGGAGGATAAACAACACCAACAGACAGACAAAGACCTAGAGGATAAACAACACCAACAGACAGAGACCTGGAGGATAAACAACACCAACAGACAGAGACCTGGAGGATAAACAACACCAACAAACAGAGACCTGGAGGATAAACAACACCAACAGACAGACAGAGACCTGGAGGATAAACAACACCAACAGACAGAGACCTGGAGGATAAACAACACCAACAGACAGAGGCCTGGAGGATAAACAACACCAACAGACAGACAAAGACCTAGAGGATAAACAACACAACAGACAGAGACCTGGAGGATAAACAACACCAACAGACAGAGGCCTGGAGGATAAACAACACCAACAGACAGAGACCTGGAGGATAAACAACACCAACAGACAGAGACCTGGAGGATAAACAACACCAACAGACAGAGGCCTGGAGGATAAACAACACCAACAGACAGATGGAGACCTGGAGGATAAACAACACCAACAGACAGAGACCTGGAGGATAAACAACACCAACAGACAGATGGAGACCTGGAGGATAAACAACACCAACAGACAGGGACCTGGAGGATAAACAACACCAACAAACAGAGACCTGGAGGATAAACAACACCAACAGACAGAGACCTGGAGGATAAACAACACCAACAGACAAAGACCTAGAGGATAAACAACACCAACAGACAGACAGAGACCTGGAGGATAAACAACACCAACAGACAGACAGAGACCTGGAGGATAAACAACACCAACAGACAAAGACCTAGAGGATAAACAACACCAACAGACAGAGACCTGGAGGATAAACAACACCAACAGACAGACAGAGACCTGGAGGATAAACAACACCAACAGACAGACAGAGACCTGGAGGATAAACAACACCAACCTGACCTGGTCTCTGTCTGTCTGTCTCTCTCCTCTGTTCTCTCCAATGCAATTCTCTCTCCCTATCGATCTCCTTCCCCATTAGTTAAGCTACCTGCTTGAACCCCCTCTCTGTCTCTCTACACCTCTCCCTCCTCTCCTCACCTCTCTCTCTCCCTCATCTCTCCCCCTCTCTGTCTCTCTGTCTCTCTCTCCCTCCTCCTCTCTCTCCCTCCTCTCTCCCCCCTCTCTGTCTCTCTGTCTCTCTCTCCCTCACCTCCTCTCTCTCCCTCCCCTCCCTCTCTCTCCCTCCCCTCCTCTCTCTCCCTGTCCTCCTCCCTCTCTCCCTCCTCTCTCTCTCCCTCCTCTCTCTCTCTCCCTCCTCTCTCTCCCTCCCCTCGTCTCTCTCCCTTCACTCATCTACTCCCTTCACTCAGTAAGATATTGGAGGGTAATTGTGAGTAGACAAATATGGGAGTACATGGAAAAGAATGATCTTATTACAGCCAATCAGCATGCTTATCACAAAAACCATTGCACTACCACTGCATTGGTCGACATGACCGACCAGTGGCTCAATGCTACGGATAATGACAGGTTTGTGGGCGTATTCTTTTTAGATTTTACTGCAGCATTTGATTTAGTGGATCATGAGATAATTTTGACAAAAATGTAATGCATTATGGTTTTAAGGAGGTAGCATTGAATTGGGTACAGTCATATCTAACTGACAGGAAACAGTCCACCTGTATCAACGGTTAGTTTTCTTCCTCATGCTTTAAACTGTGGAATACCGCAGGGCAGTTGCCTTGGACCACTTCTTAATTAAATATATACCAATGACCTTCCTTATGCCTTATCTGAAACTCAAGCTACTATATTTGCAGATGATACAACAATTTATACAGCAAGACAATAGGTTCAACAGGTACGGCAAGCTTTACAAGGAGATTTGGAGAATATCAGGGAGTGGGTTTGCCGGAACAAACTTGTTTTAAATACCAAGAAAACCAAAGTTATGTTGGTCTGTTCCACTAAGAAAAGGCCAACATAGCATGGATACAATTAAGTATCAGTACAAACTGAGGAAGTGTCAGAAACCAAACTCCCGAGAGTGCAGCTAGACAACTGAGGAAGTGGCAGAAACCAAACTACTAGGAGTTCTCTCTCTCTCCTCTCTCCCAAAAGAGACACCTGTTTGAACCCTCTCTCTCTCTCTCTCTGTCTCTCTCTCTGTCTTTCTCTCCCTGACTCTCTAACTCCCCTCTCTCACTCCCCTCTCTCCCTCCTCTCTCTCTCTCCCCTCTCTCTCCCTCCCCTCCCACCTCCCCTCTCCCTCTCCTCCTCTCCCTCCCCTCCTCTCCCCTCTCTCCCCCTCCCCAATAGTGACACCTGTTTGAACTATCTCTCTCTCTCTCCAAAGGGCGGTATGGAGAGAGGTCCTAGCAGCAGCCAGGTGTGGAACCCCTCCTCTGTTATCTGTATGGACAGAGCAGAGCCCCCCCTGCTGACCTGGTGGTCCACCTGCAGGTCTGGGATGGGGAGAGGAGGAAAACATCAGTCCACTGGAGAGGAGTGGCCACCATACAGGACCCTCGGCTGTTTCAAGGTAACAATGATTTACACCTATTTGAATACATTCAGTACCATACAGGACGCTTGGCTGTTTCAAGGTAACGATGATTTACATTTTTGCTATAATAGGCATTTGTAAAACAGACCTATTTGAATACATCCAGTACCAGTCAAAAGATTGGACACACCTACTCATTCTTTATTTTTTTAAACTATATTCTACATTGTAGAATAATAGTGAAGACATTCAAACGATTTAATAACACATATGGAATAATGCAGTCACCAAAAAACTGTTAAACAAATCAAAATATTATTTATGTTGAGATTCTTCAAAGTAGCCACCCTTTGCCTTGATGACAGCTCTTGGCATTCTCTCAACCAACGTCATGCGGTAGTCACCTGGAATGCATTTCAATTAACAGGTGTGTCTTGTTAGAAGTTAATTTGGGGAATTTCTTTCCTTCTGAGCCAATCAGTTGTGTTGTGACAAGGTAGGGTACTCAGTAGAAGTCGAATGATTGTGATTTTTCAACACCGATACCGATTATTGGAGGATCAAAAAAAGCCGATACCGATTTATCGGCCAATATAATAATTGTAATAATGACAATTACAACAATACTAAATGAACAATGGACACATTTATTTTAACTTAATATAATACATAAATAAAATCAATTTATTCTCAAATAAATAATGAATCATGCTCAATTTGGTTTAAATCATGCAAAAACACAGTGTTGGAGGAGAAAGTAAAAGTGCAATATGTGCCATGTAAAAAAAGCTAACGTTTAAGTTCCTTGCTCAGAACATAAGAACATATGAAAGCTGGGTGGTTCAACATTCCCAGTTCTTCAATATTCCCAGTTCCCAGTTCTTCAATATTCCCAGTTCTTCAATATTCCCAGTTCTTCAATATTCCCAGTTCTTCAATATTCCTAGTTATTCAATATTCCCAGTTCTTCAATATTCCCAGTTCCCAGTTCTTCAATATTCCTAGTTATTCAATATTCCCAGTTCTTCAATATTCCCAGTTCCCAGTTCTTCAATATTCCCAGTTAAGAAGTTTTAGGTTGAAGTTATTCTAGGAATATGACGCGTCGACTATTTCTCTCTCTACCATTTGTATTTCATAGACCTTTGACTATTGGATGTTCTAATAGGCACTTTAGTATTGCCAGCCTAATCTCTGGAGTTGATAGGCTTGAAGTCATTAACAGCTGTGGTTCAAGCATTGCCAAGAGCTGCTGGCAAACGCAGTAAAGTTTGAATTTTTTACGAGCCTGCTGCTGCCTACCACCACTCAGTCAGACTGCTCTATCAAATATCAAATCATAGACTTAATTATAATATAATAAACACAGAAATACGTGCCTTTGGTCATTAATATGGTAAAATCCAGAAACGATCATTTTCAAAAACAAAATGTTTATTCTTTCAGTGAAATACGGAACCGTTTCGTATTTTATCAAACGGGTGGCATCCCTAAGTCTAAATATTGCTGTTACATTGCACAACCTTCAATGTTATGTCATAACTATGTAAAATTCTGGCAAATTAGTTGGCAATGAGCCAGGCGGCCCAAACTGTTGCATATACCCTGACTCTGAGTGCAATGAACGCAAGAGAAGTGACAGTAGTTAACTAGTGTAAAGAGACTTGCTTGGGCCAAGAAACACGAGCAATGGACATTAGATCAGTGGATATCTGTCCTTGGGTCTGATGAGTCCAAATTGGAAATTTTGGTTCCAACCACCGTGTCTTTGTCAGACCTGGAGTAGGTGAACGGATGATCTCTGCATGTGTGTTTCCCACCGTGAAGCATGGAGGAGGAGGTATGGGGTGCTTTGCAAGTGACACTGTGATTTATTTAGAATTCAAGGCACACTTAACCAGCATGGCTACCACAGCATTCTGCAGTGATAAACCATCCCATCTAGTTTGTGCTTAGTGGGAATATAATTTATTTTTCAACAGGACAATGAACCAACACATCCAGGCTGTGTAAGGGCTATTTGACCAAGAAAGAGAGTGATAGAGGGCTGCATCAGATGACCTGGCCTCCACAATCACCTGACCTCATCTCAAGTGAGATGGTTTGGGATGAGTTGGACCGTAGAGTGAAGGAAAAGCAGCCAACAAGTGCTCAGCATACGTGGGAACTCCTTCAAAACTGGTTGGAAAAGCATTCCAGGTGACGACACCATGAAGCTGGTTGAGAGAATGCCAAGAATGTTCAAAGCTGTCATCAAGGCAAAAGGATGGCTACTTTGAATGATCTAAAATATATATGGACTTGTTTAACACTTGCTTGGTTACTACATGATTCCATATGTGTTATTTCATAGTTTGGATGTGTAGAAGAACGTTAAAATAAAGTAAAACGCTTGAATGAGTAGGTGTGTCCAACATTTTGACTGGTGGACTGTATAACTAGAATTATAGTATATTTCTAATGTTTGAATACATAGACTATGGTTGATTGCACTGGCCAAGTAACTATGAGTATAATGACTTGGTTTTTACTATCGAGTCTCCCTCCTTCCTTTCCGATCTCTCCCTCTCTCCTCTCTTTCTTCCCTCCATCGCACCCTCCCCTCTTCTCTCCACAGGTCGATGCCTGACTTACTGGCTACAGGCGTGTGACTGACAGCTCGAGTGTCGGCGGCATGCTCTCGCGCTGTCCTGCTGTCAGTCACTCTGGAGATGGGTTCTGCGCCAAGGCGACCGGAGCAGCAACAGCTGAAAGGTAGACTTATACAGATTTCTTCGTTTATATAATGTCTGTTTTGGGCTGTTGTTTCTGGTTTACTTTTTTGTTGTCTATTTAATTGTAGGGTTTATGTTTAAAAAAAAATTATTTAAATCGAAGACAAGAGGCTACTTTTGCTTTTGGTTCGTCTCTACCTGGCTGCTTTTATTGAGCACATACTGTCATGTGGAACGTGTTTCTAGTCGCCGCTGTGTTGGACCCTGTAAACCAATCAAAGGTGCGCGTTGGGCTACGTCATTCTGTTCACATTGCATTGTATTGATTATTGATCAGTGGTCTGTAATTGCTTGGTTATTGTCTAGACATTCTATCTCGTGTGTAATGTAACGGGTGTCATCCGTGTATTCATTGTGTCGTTCAATCGATCATTTCTCTAAAGTACCTTAAAGCACTTTCCTGTACGAGGACAGAAATGTTTTTTTTCAGGATTGAGATTTAAAAAAAGGTGTCTTCTTTAATCTTTCCTGAATAAACCCAACAATTTAACCTATATTCTGTACCATTATCCATCCTGTGTTTATTAATTGAGTCAATTCAATACCTACATCATATTTGGTTTCTTATTAAAATTGGCAATTGTTTATTGGCAATGTTCGGAACATTCGCTCCACGGGACATTCCAATGTGCTCCTCTCTCCCGGTGTTGTGTCCTCTCTCCCGGTGTTGTGTGTCCTCTCTCCCGGTATTGTGTCCTCTCTCCCGGTATTGTGTCCTCTCTCCCGGTGTTGTGTCCTCTCTCCCGGTGTAGTGTCCTCTCTCCCGGTGTTGTGTCCTCTCTCCCGGTGTAGTGTCCTCTCTCCCGGTGTAGTGTCCTCTCTCCCGGTGTAGTGTCCTCTCTCCCGGTGTAGTGTGTCTTTCCGAACGGACGAGGCGCTGTTAAACACACACTCGATACTTAGCGCACACCGACCGTCATTCTCTCTCTCTCTCTGCTTGGAGTGTATTTGGAGACCTCCATGGCCACGGGGAGTTGAGAGGGCAAGACGGAAAGGCTTGTTGTCTTTCCCGTTTTAATACTACCCAAGTTGTCCTTATGCCGCGTTTCACACTCCTGTTCTCGCCACTATCCCCGATGCGGTGGAAAACGGGGTGCGGGCTTTCAGATACGGTAGGTTGTATACTTTAAGCCGCTAAATACGGGATGTTTTGGTTGTATTTTTTTTAGGTAGCTTGTTAGCCCTTTAGCCAAGCGGCGGGGGGTGAAACGTGCCTTCGCTTTCTTCTTGTGTGTTTTGATCCGTGATCGAAGGAGCTGGTTGCGCTTTGATCGATCAAACGGCGTCGGGATGTTCGTATCCCGTCCGGGTTAGTTTAGTAATCTGGCTCATGTTTACTGTGTTAAAGTAGTGTGTTGAGGGCCACCTCAAGGGGCTGAGTGGAGGACAGGAAGGCAGCAGGCCCGTCTTGTGTGGAGTTTGTTGCCTTGTCCCCCCTTTCACCGTCTTTCGGGGAGGCGGAGATGAATGGGATCTCACTTCAACGCGATGGGAGGGAGAGGCTTGCTACGGTACCGGAGGAAGCGGGAGGACTGGACTAACCGGCTGGCTACGGTACCGGAGGAACGGCGGAGGAAGGACTGGACTAACCGGCTGGCTACGGTACCGGAGGAAGCGGGAGAACTGGACTAACCGGATAGTTACGGTACCCGGCAGCTAACTAACTAACGCGTACCGGCGACGTTAATGTAACGATGCTAACTAGCTATTAGCTAACGTTAGTTATCCACTGTTATCTTGTTTAAACATAGCTTCTGTTTTGATGAGCTATTTACGGTGCTGCCTGACTAACAACTAACCGGGGGTTTATAATGACCGTATTTCCTAACCAGTCCGGTGTTGGTCATTGCTGTTAGCCGTCATTGTGGAAGTTGAAAGCAGCAAGTGCCAGGTACAACCTCTTTTTGATGAGTTTGTCAGTTTATAAGTTATTAGTCACCTTCATTAATTGTGTCTGTAGAAGGAAGACCAGCGGTTCCGTGTTTTATAGTGTAAACATATCGCAGGTTATCGTCCTGAATCACGTTATTACCACGACAGGACATCCCTTCCCTGTTCCTCTTCTATTCTCTTTATCTCACTCAGATAATAAGTCAGTTTCACCCTCCCATCCTCTGTCTCTGCTCTTTTTCACCAGATAATAAGTCTTCCAGTTCTCCCATCCTCTGTCTCTGTGCTCTTCTCTCACTCAGATAATAAGTCTTCTTTCAGTCACCCTCCCATCTCTCCTCATTCTGTCTCTGTAGCTCTTTCTTCAGCTCAGAGACCATAAGTCCTTCTCAGGACCTCTCGTCCTCTCTTCTCTCTCCCAGGGTCTCTCCTGATCAGTATGTTCTTCTGTGTCAGCTCTGACCCTCTCAGACCACCCCTCTTCTCTCTCTCTCTCTTCTGTCAGGTAGTACCACCCTCTCTTCTCTCCCCTCTCCTCTCTCTTCTGTCAGGTAGACCACCCCTCTCTTCTCTCCTCTCTCTCTTCTGTCAGGTAGGACCACCCCTCCTCTCTCAGGTAGGACCATCCCCTCTCTCTCTCTCTCTCTTCTGTCAGGTAGGACCACCCCTCTCTTCTCTCCTCTCTCTCTCTTCTGTCAGGTAGGACCACCCCTCTCTTCTCTCTGTCTCTCTCTCTCTTCTTCTGTCAGGTAGGACCACTCCCCTCTTCTCTCTCTCTCTCTCTTCTGTCAGGTAGGACCACCCCTCTCTTCTCTCCTCTCTCTCTCTTCTGTCAGGTAGGACCACCCCCTCTCTTCTCTCGTCTCTCTCTTCTGTCAGGTAGGACCATTCCCTCTCTTCTCTCTCTGTCTCTCTCTTCTGTCAGGTAGGACCATTCCTCTCTTCTCTCCTCTCTCTCTCTTCTGTCAGGTAGGACCATTCCTCTCAGGTTCTCTCCGCTCCTCTCCTCTTCTGTCAGGTAGGACCATTCCTCTCTTCTCTCTTCTTCTGTCAGGTAGACCATTCCTCTCTAACCTCCCCCTCTCTTCTCTGTCTCTCTCTCTCTTCTGTCAGGTAGGACCATTCCTCTCTAACTCCTCCCCTCTCTCTCTCTTCTGTCAGGTAGGACCATTCCTCTCTAACTCCTCCCCCTCTCTCTCTCTTCTGTCAGGTAGGACCATTCCTCTCTAACTCCTCCCTCTCCTCTCTCTTCTGTCAGGTAGGACCATTCTCTCTAACTCCCTCTCTCCTCTCTCTTCTGTCATGTAGGGACCATTCCTCTCTAACTCCTCCCCCTCTCTAACCCCTCCCCTCTCCTCTCAGGTAGGACCATTCCTCTCTAACTCCTCCCCCTCTCTAACTCCCCCCTCCCCCTCTCCTCTTCCACCACAGGAAGGACCTCTCATCTCCAGCTGTTCTAGGGTGTGGGTGTGACCGGTGCCCGACCCAGTGGTCCCCGACCAGAGACATGAGTGTGGTCCGAGACCCACAGGGGGCGTACAGGGGGTGGGAGGGGGCGACCATCTGAAGGGTCTGGGGGTGGGGATGGGGTGGACCCCACAGCCACTTCACAGAGCACGCCCCTCGACCCCCTGTCCCTGGAGAAGAGGGGGACACCGTGACCCCCACCACCTCCCCTCCAGCCATGGAGGCCGACCCCCACCCAGTCCACCTGCTACCCTCCAAACAGACCCCTCCTTCCGTAGTGGCGAGTCCTCGGCCACTCCCACCCCCAGGCGGCCGGACCTGGACCTAGGGTACGGAGCCTGAGGGCAGCGCCTCCCCACGCCTCCCTACCTGAAGTGGGCGGAGTCGCCTCCACTCTCTCCTGGATGACCAGGAGGGCATCCAGCTGTTCAGGGCTTCCTGAGACAGGAGGGCTGTGGGGACCAGCTGGACTTCTGGTTCGCCTGCTCCGGATTCAGGAAGAGCAGCCAGGAGAAGAGGCCCAAGCTGGCCAAGGCCATTTACAGGTAGGGATGACTTTTCTCTCTCTCATCTCTCTAGTCTCTCTTTCTTTCTCTCTATCACTTTCTCTAGTGTCTCTTTCTCTCTATTCTCGCTCTCATTTCTATTCTCTCTATTCTCTCTCTCATCTCTATTCTCTCTCTCATCTCTATTCTCTCTCTCATCTCTATTCTCTCTCTCCCTCTCTCTCTTTCTCCTTTCTCTCTATTCTCTATTCTCTCATCTCTCTTCTCTCTCTCATCTCTATTCTCTCTCTCATCTCCCTTTCTCTCTATTCCTCTCATCTCTTTATCTCCTCATTCTCTCTATTCTCTCTCTCATCTCTTCTCTCTCTCTCATCTCTATTCTCTCCCTCTTTCTCTCTAGTCTCTCTTTCTCTCTATTCTGTCTCTCATCTCTATTCTCTCTCTCTCTCTTTCTCTCTATTCTCTCTCTCATCTCTATTCTCTCCCTCTTTCTCTCTAGTCTCTCTCTCATCTCTAGTCTCTCTTTCTCTCTAGTCTCTCTTTCTCTCTATTCTCTCTCGCATCTCTATTCTCTCTCTCATCTCTATTCTCTCTCTCATCTCTATTCTCTCTCTCATCTCTATTCTGTCTCTCATCTCTGTCTTTCTCTATTCTCTCTCTCTCTCTTTCTCTCTATTCTCTCTCATCTCTGTATTCTCTCTCTCATCTCTGTATTCTCTCTCTCATCTCTATTCTCTCCCTCTCTCTATTCTCTCTCATCTCAGTCTCTCTCTCATCTCTGTATTCTCTCTCTCATCTCTGTATTCTCTCTCTCATCTCTGTATTCTCTCTCTCTCTATTCTCTCTCTCATCTCTGTATTCTCTCTCTCATCTCTATTCTCTCTCTCATCTCTGTATTCTCTCTCTCATCTCTGCTTTCCTCTCATCTCCTGCATTCTCTCCTATCTCGTATTCTCTCTCTCATCTCTGTATTCTCCTCTCATCTCTATTCTCTCTCATCTCTGTTTTCTCTCTCATCTCTGATTCTCTCTCATCTCAGCTCTTCATCTCTGTTTTCTCTCATCTCTGTATTCTCTCTCTTACCTCTGTATTCTCTCATCTCTGTATTCTCTCTCATCTCTATTCTCTCTCTCATCTCTCTATTCTCTCTCTCATCTCTGTATTCTGTGTCATCTCTATTCTCTCTCTCATCTCTGTATTCTGTGTCATCTCTATTCTCTCACATCTCTATTCTCTCTCTCATCTCTATTCTCTCTCTCATCTCTATTCTCTCTCTCATCTCTATTCTCTCTCTCATCTCTAGTCTCTCTTTCTCTCTATTCTCTCTCTCATCTCTGTATTCTGTGTCATCTCTATTCTCTCTCTCATCTCTATTCTCTTTCTCTCTTTCTTTCTATTCTCTCACATCTCTATTCTCTCTCTCATCTCTGTATTCTGTGTCATCTCTATTCTCTCACATCTCTATTCTCTCTCTCATCTCTGTATTCTGTGTCATCTCTATTCTCTCACATCTCTATTCTCTCTCTCATCTCTATTCTCTCTCTCATCTCTCTATTCTCTCTCTCATCTCTATTCTCTCTCATCTCTTTATTCTCTCATCTCTCTATTCTCTCTCTCATCTCTATTCTCTTTCTCTCTTTCTTTCTATTCTCTCACATCTCTATTCTCTCTCTCATCTCTAGTCTCTCTTTCTCTCTATTCTCTCTCATCTCTAGTCTCTCTTTCTCTCTATTCTCTCTCATCTCTAGTCTCTCTTTCTCTCTATTCTCTCTCTCATCTCTGTATTCTGTGTCATCTCTATTCTCTCTCTCATCTCTCTATTCTCTCTCTCATCTCTGTATTCTGTGTCATCTCTATTCTCTCTCTCATCTCTCTATCTCTCTCTCATCTCTATTCTCTCTCTCATCTCTATTCTCTCTCTCATCTCTATTCTCTCTCTCATCTCTAGTCTCTCTCTCATCTCTAGTCTCTCTCTCATCTCTATTCTCTCTCTCATCTCTATTCTCTCTTTCTCTCTATTCTCTCTCTCATCTCTATTCTCTCTCTCATCTCTAGTCTCTCTCTCATCTCTATTCTCTCTCTCATCTCTAGTCTCTCTCTCATCTCTAGTCTCTCTCTCATCTCTATTCTCTCTCTCATCTCTATTCTCTCTTTCTCTCTATTCTCTCTCTCATCTCTATTCTCTCTCTCATCTCTAGTCTCTCTCTCATCTCTATTCTCTCTCTCATCT